>NW_028230601.1:0-62249 GCF_043228905.1 Azolla caroliniana
ATTCCATGATCCTCGGGAAACCCTTTATCACGGTTTCACGGATGGAGACAAAGGTGCTCGATAGCGGTGCGGCTTTCGCACGAATTCGGAGCCAAAGCGGAGGGAAATCTGTCCAATTCCTAACTGTGCCGACAAATCATGAAAGGAACAAGAGAGAGCTCTTGTCCCAAACAAGGATGGATTTTTAGAGCGGATTTTTGCGGAGTGGGGAAGTGATAGTCCGAGAAGCCCTGATACCCCACACAGGAAGAAAACTCTCGGGGCAAAACAAGTACGAATCGGTCCGGATGGGGCATCTATGTACACGGCCGTAACCAGAGGAAAGAAGAAAGAATACCGAAAAGTAGAGGATAAGTTGCGGTCGGCATCAATAATAAAAGAAGACGAAGAAATCGTGGGGGTAGTCGAAGAAATGTTCTATGGGAACACGCTACAACGGCTTGAAGATCTTGTGGAGGATAAAAGCCAAGGAGACTGGGTAGTCCCGGTGGAATCGGTGGAGATGTACGAGATCATTGCAAAAATGGGGTCGGATGCGCTCCGCAAAGAAGAAGCAATGGTAAGTACGAAATACAAGACTGTGGAGAAGAAAGTGAAACCGGCTGCGGGACCATTACTCGCCGATAGCGAGCAAAAGAGGAAAGAAGTCTCGGGAGATCCGACACTTCGGAAGTCCGTGGATATCAGACATACCTTCACGTATGAGACCCGGAAGAAACTTCGGATCGGTGGAGGTGGTTTCCTCTTACAAAAGGAAGAAGAACGGTTTCGTGAGATGTTGGAGCAACATGGAAAAGCGTTTGCATTCACATCAAGGGAGATAGGGTGCGTTGATCCGAAGATAGTGGAGCCGATGGTGATCTTCACGATTGACCATGTGCCGTGGAACCTGAAGCCGATTCCGGTGTCGCGGGCGCATATTCCCAAAATCATCGACTTGCTCAAGGAGAAGGTGGCGATGGGGATTCTAGAGCCATCAAACGCTCCGTACTCAAATCGATGGTTTACGGTTCCGAAGAAGAATGGGTCACTTCGATTTATCCAAGACTTGCAACCGGTGAACAAAGTCACGATCCGGAACTCCGGAGTTGGTCCGATAGTGGACGAATTTGCAGAAGCATTTGCCGGTCGTGCGATATACTCCATCGGAGACCTATACTCGGGGTATGACCAGTTCCAACTAGCCGTGGAGAGCGGAGACATCACTACCATGCGGACACCGATAGGATTAGTCCGGATGTGTATGCTACCACAAGGCGCGACGAACTCGGTCGCATATATGATGAATGCAATGAACAAGGTGCTTCGAGACTGCATTCCGGAGATAACGATGCCGTTCCTAGATGACATTTCGATGAAAGGATGCGCGGTAGAAGAAAAAGATGAAACTATGGATGATCGGGGATGCCGAAAGTTTGTAGTCGACCATATTCGTGATTGCGAGAAAGTGCTTCGAAAGTTAGAAGATGTGCACCTAACACTTTCCGGAGAGAAATCGACATTCGGACAAGAAGAAATATTGGTAGTCGGACATCTATGTAGGGCCTTATGGCCGAAGACCATCACCAACCAAGATTGATGCGATTCAAGCTATGAAAGAAGTATGCGAGTCACAATCCGAAGTCCGAAGGTTTCTTGGAGCATGTGCATTCTACCACATATGGATTCCGCACTATGCACATATTGTGGACCAACTCTATCACTTGTTGCTGAAGGGTAAGAAGTTTGAATGGAAACCGGAGCATACCAAAGCCGTGAAGAAGCTCAAGAAATCACTACGGAGGGCAAAAGCACTAAAGAAGCCGAACTATGACGGACTGGTTATAGTAATGGTTGACACAAGTCCAACATGAATCGGATGGGTCATCAATCAAGCCGACTCGGATGGTTCACGATATCCGATCCGATTCGGAGCAAAGGTTCTCAACGAAAGGCAACACGGATATGCACAAGTCAAAAGAGAATTATGGGGAGTCGTGTTGGCAATCAAATCAGATCGAGATTATTTGATCGGAAACGAAGTAGTGATCGAAACGGATTGTCTTCCGATACTCGGGATGATGCGATGTTGCACGATACCGGATGTGGCTATCCTAAGGTGGATTGCATATGTTAAGTCACTTAATCCGGAGGTACAACACATCTTCGGAAAAGACAATGCGGTAGCGGATATGCTATCAAGGGCGTGGTTCAGAGATGACATAACCGAATCCGATAATGAAGAAGTTTCCGAAGACTACTTTGCTTCAGAGCACATATGCCGCGTGAACATAATCCGAGAATTCCGGGAAGAAGAATACGAGGGAGAAAGCTTGTTGATCGGGAAAGTGCTACAAGAAATCGAGGAATCATCAGACAATAAAGAGAAGAGAGCCAAGATCCGAAGTAAGAAGCGGCAAGTCCGAAAGTTCTTCTTGAAAAATGGATTAATATGGAGGGAGCCGAAAAGACCGGATGGCATACCACTTCGGGTAGTCGGGATGAAAGAGTAATGAAACCGGATACTGTCCAAATTTCACGAATCCGATTGGGCTGTACATCAAGGAACATGGGCAACTTTTGTGAAAATCAAACAAAAATATTGGTGGAAGAACATGTACAAAGATATAGCGGAGTTCACGGAAAGCTGCGAGAAGTGTCAAATCTACTCCGGAGTTCGACATCGAGATGAGTTACATCCGACATTCTCACCGACAATCAACTTCAAGTGGATGGTTGATATTGTAGCCATGCCAACCGGGATCAGACAAAAGAAGTACTTGGTGTTAGCTCGGGAAGATCTCACAAACCAAGTTGAAGGTCGGGCGCTACGAAGGAAAACGTGTTCTACGGTATGCCAATTTCTTTTGGAGGAGGTGTTTTGCGGGTACGGGTGCGTAGGACAAGTGATTGCAGATCGGGGAGAACTCGACTCTGATAAAGCTATGGAATTCTTCACCAAACATGGAGTTCGGTTAACACTAACAATGGCATACAATCCGGAGGCCAACGGTAAAATCGAACGAGGACATAGTCTGATCGTCAAAGCACTTGCCAAAGCATGCGACGGAAGGGTGAAGGATTGGCCGCAGATGCTCCCATATGCACTATGGGCGGATCGGACGACGCATAGCTCCGTAACCGGTTACATGCCGGCAGAACTTATGACCGGACAAGCACTTGTAATGCCGACGGAAACCGCAATCGCGACATGGAGAATGCTACCATGGAAGGAAGACATGAGCCGGGAAGAACTACTCGCGGTAATAACCGGACAAAGAAAACTAGCAAGCACCAGATGAAGTAGAACCGGAAAGAGTCGGATGAAGAAGGTCGGTGAGAGTCTCTCACCAGATGAAGAGACATATTTGTAAATAGAAGAAAGTATAAAAATATATATATTACATGCATAGGGCAAGATTCGAACCTTGCACCTCCATGTTAATAATGTTAAGCCTTATCATTATACTAGCGTATTATGAATTTTAAAGTTATACTAAACTTTATCCCATGTAAATATTCTAGATATGCATGGTACAAAAAGTTATTCATGCATACACACTCAAGTTAAAAGAAAAGATGGGATAGAAAGCTAATCATGCACATGTAGTGTGCATGAAAACTAAAGTTAGGAAAAGCAAGATGCTTGCATGTGATAAACTTAGACTCTTCCAACACTATATAAGGAAGAGAGAAAGATGTATAGGGGTTGTTGATTTTCTTTAGAAGGATTGATTAATACAAAATATTCGTGGGATTCACGATTTTACCATCTAATTCTCTCTTACAATCTAATTGCCCATTAATACATTATACTCGTGGGATTCACGAGTTTCATATCTTCTTCTTACTATCCCTTCCTAACTAACATTATCTCATATTCTTCTTTCTCGTAGTCCAAAACCCCATCGGTTCCCACCTGACTCACACAAACGATCCGGCGCCGAAAGGCACGACAACGCGCATGTGCACGACCATGTGGATGCTTTGGGTGTATGCGTGTGTGCACAACTGCGTGGACATTTTCGGACGTACGCGCGTGGGCAAGTTTCGGATGTACGCGCATGTGCAAGTTTCGAGTGTACACGTGCATGGCCGCTTGCACGTTTCAGACGGACACACGTGTGCGTGGATGCGTACACTACGCGGTCGGGACTTTTTGCGCGCGGACGCGTCTACGGTTTGGTTGCAACGCACGTACGGATTGCGCACGGGCTAAACTTTATGGATGATTAGGTCATTTGGCCGAATTATACGGACGGTCGCATGAAACTAAAAATGAAAGCATGTAACTAAAAGTAAAAGGCATGCAACTAAAAATGGAAGCATGCAACTAAAAGTAAAAGGCATGCAATTAAAAATGGAAGCATGCAACTAAAAGTGGACATGCAAAGTAACATTGGGAAGGGGGATCAAGAAAAGAACTCAATATATGTCCCATTTTTTCCCCTCTAGTTTTTTCTTTTTTCTTTCTTCTTTTTTCTTCTTCTCTCTCTCAGTCCTTGGGGGAAGAAATCTCTCTCATATTGATATCAGACTACTCCTTACATGGTGGTTGGTTCCTTCCTTTCAAGAATAATCTCTCATATTCATATTGGACCACTCCTTATATGGTTGTTGGCTCCTTTCTTTAAAAAAATTATCTCTTATTTTCATCTCCAACCCGTTGTAACAAGATTCTTGAATTATAAAAGAATCTATTTTCTTATGCAATAAATGAATGTTTTCTCTCATCTACTCGTCTTATATGTGAATTTTGTTTGTGTTGTACGTGTTGCACCAAATCCTTCTAGTCCAGAACCCCGGCGGTTCCGCCTCGCGATCCGCACATAGTGATGGATTTTCACGACATAATTAAGTGGTGAACGTGACGTGAAAGAGGAGGTAGGGAGGATATTAAGTGCAACGATGGCTTCTACAAGCGGAACTCAAGGAGAGGAATTAACGAAAGGCATGGTGTTCGTAGTGGAATACATGCTGAAGGTGAGAGATCGAGAAGCTTTAATCGACAAAGTTGTTGATTGTACGATCAAGATAGTTAGACGATTTGGTGGCAAGAACATCACGTATTTTCTTGCTACCTATCGGAATGAGATGCAACAAAGGGATGTCAATGATCTCAAACAAATTTCGAGCTTAAAATGTTTGGTGGAACTAGGGATCTGTGAGCACGTCATGGAGATCCAAAACGAGCATGCAAGCTGGGCGGAATTCGAAAAGGCACTTCTCACTGAATACATGCTTGAAGACACATCACAGATGACTTGACATACGCTAATGTCTTGGTTCGAGAAGAAAGGGAAGAAAATGTGTGCGTCTGTAGTATATGCCGAATTTGACCAGAAGTATAACTGACTTCTGAGTGTTGATCAACGAGTTCTCGATGGAGATAAAGTCCTACTATTCTTGAAGGCAGTGGATGTGAAAGATCGGCGTGAATTGGGTAACTTTTTGGAGGATGAAACACAACCAAATGGCTTGCTAGCGGACTGGGCGGCGGTGAAGAAGGCTTGTAGCCGTCTTGATAAGAGTCGACAATGGCAAGAGGAAAACTGATATGGAGAATCCACAATCGTGGAGGAGGAAGGCACTTGTGACGATCGAGTCTAACAAGCTGATCAACAATTTCGACAAGAAAGCGATGGAGGATTCTATAATCGAAGAGCTCTCCAAGAAGTTTGAAGCGGTATCTTTGGCCAACTTAGGTCGATGCGGACCGAAGGGAAAAGAAGCGTATAGATGTGTGTGGTGCGACAACTTCGAGCACTCGCGAAGGGAGTGCACTGACTTGCAAGACGCGATTCGACAAGAATGTCGTCTATTTGGAAGACAACATGATCCACTCGAGCGGACCCAAAAGCCACTACGAGTGAACTTCAGAAGAGGCAGGCTGAAAAAGATTGTGGAAGAGGAAGATGCAAGGCATGTGGAAGCCATGCACTATGCCGCATCAGCGGGAATACGAGTCGGAAGAGAGAATCTAAAGACGATCAAGCCGGGAGCTAGGTTTTGACCAACGGTATTCGAGTGCGAAAAGAAAGGAAAAATAGATTTGGAGGATCTAAAACATGCTGATCGGAATGTGCGACAACTTACCGGATGGTCGGATCCAGTCAACGATAACACAAGCTTTGCGGAGGTTGTGTGTGACAACTATGAAGCTCTTGTTGAAGAGAAGAGGAAAAGAACCGGTGAAGAAGATGGCACATCAAAGCGTCACAATACAAGGAATGCAAGGAAAGAAGGACACACCCAACCTGCGCCATGAAAAGAGATAGGAGAAACAAGCATGAATCTTGGTGGATCGAGCCAACCTTCTCGGATGGAAGTCAATGAATCTGTGAAGAAAGGAAAAGAATGAGCGGTGCCGACTTACAAGCTAAGGTCGGACATAGAACAAACAACCGACTTGCGGAAGGTCCTTGAGGAGAAGGTTTTAGATAGTCATGTCGACCTTACTTTGAGAGAGCTACTTAGGATCACTAAGAAGGAGTTCCACGATACTATCGTGGACTTGATTAAGCGGAAGCGACAACAATCGGATGAAGAGGAGGTGAAAACAAGTGCCATAACCATGGCAAGATCGGAAGAGGAGGAGGAAGAAGAAGTGATGGCGGACAACCATTACTCTCGGCCTCATTGGGCAAGAGCGAGAATGGAGACGCCGGTGAAGATCAGAGAGAAGAAAGAGATCGTGGTAGCCTTGATTGACCATGGTTTGGAGATCAACCTCATGTCGACTGAATTCTACAAGAAAGGAAGATGGCTGATCAACACAAACCACGGATGGAAGATACGAGCGGCAACGAAGGCCACGGAAGACCTGTACGAAGCTTGCCCCAATGTTAAAGTCACGATCGGAGATGTTAAGATGGATCAACACTTCTTCGTGCAAGAATTGGCTTCGCATCCCGTCATCCTAGGACAACCATATATCACATCGTCCTGGATGGAGACTAAGGTGTTTGATAATGGAGCGGCCTTTGTGTGAGTCAAGAGCCTTGATAATCAACGATCTGTTCAATTCCTTACGGTGCGGCCTAATCACAAAAGGAACCGAGGTAGTCTTGGAGGCGAATCCTCGGATTTTTAGAGCGGACTATTGAACCGTGGGGCACAAATAGTCCGAGCAATCATAAGTCCCCACAAGGAAGCAAAATAAGTGGATCGCAAGGAGAAGCAACATGTGTGACACCTAGTGGCGCATGTAAACTAACACTACTCAACAAGAAGGACAAGCGTCGGATACAAGACTTCGAGAAGATGGTAAAAGAAGAAAGCATAATCGAAGAAGAAGAATTCATGTCTCATATTCTAGAGGAAGCCTCATTTAACGACACCATTGGTGAAATCGAGGAAGTCGTGGACTTGAGCTACCCTCATGATCAACATGTGATTTCGGTTAACTCCGTCAACATGTACGCTATCATCAATGAATATCATCGAGGCATCTTGATGGAGGAAGCTGAAGTCAACACAAAATATAAAACAGTGGATAAGAAGATCAAGCCAGTTGCGGTTCCGCTACCGGAAGATAGCTGGCAGAAGATGAAGGAAGTTGCTAATGATACAAGCTTAAGGGATCCAAAGGCAATAGGTCATGTCTTCACCAAAGAGACGAAAGGAAAGCTACAAGTTGGAAGGGAATATTTCCTTCTCCCTGAAGAGGAGAGAATGTTCCGCGGAATGCTTGAGAGACATGGGAAAGCCTTTGCCTTCTCTCCACAAGAGATCAGATGTGCTGACCCGAAGATGATAGAGCCGATGGTGATTTTTACGGTGCCGCATGTACCTTGGAACCTCAAGCCGATACCGGTTCCAAGAGCTCACATTCCGAAGTTGATTGAGCTTCTAAAGGAAAAGGTTAGGATGGGAATACTTGAGTCGTCCAATGCTCCCTACTCCAATAGGTTGTTTACGGTGCTGAAGAAGAACAGGTCCTTACGCTTTATTCAAGATCTCCAACCCATCAACAAGGTGACGATCCTAAATGCCGGAATTGGTCCAAGTGTGGATGAATTTGCTGAAGCCTTCACGGGAAGATCGATCTATTCCATTGGTGATCTCTACTTGGGCTATGATCAATTTCAATTGGCCGTCGATAGTAGAGACATAACGACAATGAGGACGCCGATCGGGTTGGTAAGGATGTGCACCTTACCCCAAGGTGCAACAAATTCCGTAGCCCACATGGTGAATGCCATGAACAAAGTGTTGAGGGATTGTATCCCTGATATCACAATGCCCTTCTTAGATGATATTCTAGTCAAAGGATGCTTGGTGGAAGAAAAAGATGAATCGAAAGATGAAGATGGTTGCCGAAGATTCGTCATCGATCATATAAAGGATAGTGAGAAGGTGTTGCAAAAGCTTGAGGATGCAAATCTCACGTTTTCGGGAGAGAAGTCTACATTCGGTCAACCAGAAATATTGGTTATAGGACACTTATGTGGGTCTTACGGCCAGAAGCCATCTCCATCCAAGGTGAAGTCTATTCAAGAGATGAAAGAAGAATGTGTGTCTCAAACAGAGGTGCGAAGATTCTTGGGAGCATGTGCATTCTATCACATATGGATTCCACATTATGCTCATGTCGCTGAACCATTGTATGGATTACTAAAGAAAAGGAAGAAGTTCGAATGGGAAGATGAGCATACCTACGTGGTTCAAAAGCTAAAGAAACTATTATTGGAAGCTCCGGCACTGCCAAAAGCCGACTACACCGAAGGTAACCCGATATATGTGACAATGGATATGAGCCCAATCGGAATTGGATGGGTGATAAACCAAGAAGACAAATAAAAGAATCGGTATGCAATCTGATTCGGTGCAAAGGTGTTAACTGAAAGACAAAGGAAGTGTCCCAAGTAAAGAGAGAGCTATGGGGAATAGTATCCGCGGTTAAAACCGATCGTGACTACCTTATCGGAACAAAGGTCATAATCGAAACTGATTGTCTACCTATTCTCGAAATGATATCCGGTTGTGCTACACCAGATATTGCTATGCTACGATGGATTGCCTATATCAAGTCCCTCAACCCCGAGATTCGACATATAAATGGAAAGCATAATGTGGTGGCCGATATGTTGTCAAGGGCAAGGTATGAGGGTGAAGAAGATTTGCACTCCAACGAAGAAGATGTTGGCCTAAACTTCTTTACAGTTTCTTGTGTTCGAGTGCTTGCCGTGTTTAAGTAGAAGTTTATGAGGGTGAATTCATCGAAATTGGCAAGTACTTAAGCTCTCTTACAAAGGATGAATCATGGTCAAAGGAAGACTTCTACCGAATTAGGAAGAAGACCTACAAGTTCTTCCTCAAAGGACATCTATGGAAGTTTCCAAAGAAGAAGAATGGAACTCCACTTCGAGTGGTGCGCAAGAAACAAGATCAACAAACACTAATTGCTGAATTTCATGATAGTGTGTGGGCAGGCCATCGAGGTATATGGGCAACATTTGCAAAGCTCAAGGAGAAGTATTGGTGGCCGGGTGTTTACAAAGATGTAGCAAGCTATGTTGAAACATGTGAGCAATGCCAATTATACTCGGATATTCAACATAGGGATGAACTTCATCCGACATATCCAATATCAATGCACTATAAGTGGTTGGTAGACATAGTGGTTATGCCGATGGGATTGGGGCAAATGAAGTATCTCGTGCTAGCAAGAGAGGATCTCACCAACCAAGTAGAAGGACGAGTGCTAAGGAATAAAACAACTTCAGCGGTTTGTAAGTTTCTCCTTGAAGATGTTATTTGTTGATACGGATGTGTTGGCAAAATAGTAGCTGATAGGGGAGAATTAGATGCAAATGAAGCTAAAGAATTCTTTTCAAGAATAGGCATCAAACAATCGCTCACCATGGCATACAACCCGGATGCAAATGGGAAGGTGGAATGAGGACATAGTCCGATTGTAAAAGCTCTAGCAAAGGCTTGCGACGACAAGATGGGGAATTGGCCACGATTACTACCTTATGCCTTGTGGGCTGATAGAACTACACATAGCACAACTATAGGATATATGTCGGCTGAACTCATATTAGGGAAAAAACCAATAATGCCTATCGAGCAAAGTGTTGCTTCGTGGACATCTTTGCCATGGCAAGAGGAAATGAGTCGGGAAGACTTGCTAGACACGAGGATTCTGTTGGGAGACAGGTCCCTCCGGATGGGAAGGGAGATAGGTCCCTAAACCGGATGAGGAGTACCCGACTACGGAGAGCTGGATGGTGCAGACCCGGTGAGAACCGGATGAGGAGTACCCGGCTACGGAGAGCCGGATGATGCAGACCCGGTGAGAACCGGATGAGGAGTACCCGGCTACGGAGAGCCGGATGGTGCAGACCCGGTGAGAACCGGATGAGGAGTACCCGACTACGGAGAGCCGGATGGTGCAGACCCGGTGAGAACCGGATGAGGAGTACCCGACTACGGAGAGCCGGATGATGCAGACCCGGTGAGAACCGGATGAGGAGTACCCGGCTACAGAGAGCCGGATGGTGCAGACCTGGTGAGAACCGGATGAGGAGTACCCGTCCACGGAGAGCCGGATGGTGCAGACCCGGTGAGAACCGGATGAGGAGTACCCGGCTACGGAGAGCCGGATGATGCAGACCCGGTGAGAACCGGATGAGGAGTACCCGGCTACGGAGAGCCGGATGGTGCAGACCCGGTGGGAACCGGATGAGGAGTACATGGCTACGGAGAGCCGGATGGTGCAGACCTGGTGAGGAGTGCTCACCGGATGAAGAGACATATTCGTAAATATGTTTTCTGAGAGTCCATCATGGCTATATTTGTAAATAGCCGAAAAGTCATATTAGTATAAATATGACTTAGGGCAAACTTTTAGTTGTTGTCATTCTTGTTGGTGCAAGGAGTGAGAGAGCGCGTAACTGTGTACAGAGAGAGAGAGAGAGAAAGAGGTCGTTGCCTCTATTGTAACCGCTGCCTGTGGCGAGGATCGTGAGCACGAGGTCATTGCCTCTGTGAACTCATTGTTGTACATTCTAATATAGTGATAGTTTGCAGCCTGTGGGCTGTCGTGGTTTTTCCCTTAGTTTGGGTTTTCCACGTAAACATCCTGCGTACTTGTCTCTTCTTCGTGTCGTTCATTATTTCCCGTTTTCTGTGTATGATTCTAAGCTCGGTTGTGGCCGAGCGTTGCGTATACGGAGCGTGCAGTTCCCGTCAAGTGGTATCAGAGCAAAACGACACAGAAAATGGACGATTCGTTGGGAGGCATGTTCAAGCTCACCGGCTCCAACTATTCGGTGTGGAAGTCGAAGATGAGGGACATGCTCGTGGTTAAAGACCTCTAGCTGCCGGTTCAATTCAGGGACAAGAGACTGGACAAAATCGACGTCGTGATATGGGAGGTGATGCACATGAAGACAACGGCGTACATACAGTGCTTCATCGACATGAGCCTGTACAACAACTTCAATGAAGAGAGCAAGGCTCATGAGCTCTGGGAGAAGATCGGCATAATATTTCAAAACAAAAATGTTGTTAATTAGGTTTCGGTATTCCGGCAGCTAGTAAGACTCCGGTACCAAGATGGCTCCAGCATGGCGGAGCACATGAATGCCTTCCAGGGGCTGATCCACCAGGCAACTTCATTGGAAGTACCTCTCGCCGATGAGGTACTAGCGCTACTCCTGCTTGGTTCCCTCCCAGATAGCTGGGAGACGCTGGTTGTCACTTTGGGCAACGCCGGGCAGGAAGGAAAACGGTTATCCCTAGCAAGAGTAAAGTCGAGCTTGCTAGATGAGGAGGCACGTCGGAAAGATAAAGATACGAGCTCCGACTCCAAAGCGCTCCTTACTGAATCGGAACGCGGAAGACATAGAAACCGTAGTCCCCATAACCTGGAGAAGTCGGGGACACGGTCAAAGTCAAGGGGAAGGCCTACTTGCTTCTATTGTGGCAAGCCGGGACACTTCCCATAGTGTGCATTTCCCGTCAGATTCAACAACTAGAACGAAGGCTTGAAGAGGTCGAGTTGGCAATAGAACGCTTGTGCCAACCTCGATTGAAGAACAAGGAGAATTTTGATAGAAAGCATCGTCTTCGACAAAGAAAAATTGAAGAAGGAGATTGGGTTCTTGTCTATGATAGTAATCTCGATAATCATTATAGCACTGCTCGAAATCTTTCAAAATGATAGTTTGGCTCGTATATGGACAAGAAAATAGAAAGCAATGCAACCTATTTTTTAGCGGAGTTAGATGGAACTTGACTTGCTTTGCCAATTGTAGGAAAAAGAATCAAGATCTTTAAGAGAAGAGAGGCCCCAAATCTTGAGATCGAAGCTCTGGATGATATAGCCTCGAACATCGAGGTTGAAAAAGAATAATTAAAAGAGGAACCTCACCACAATTGGCACATACCGGTGGATGTGCAGGTTTGGTGGGGGTGAATGTCGTGTGGTTTTTCACACACGATATGAAAACTAGTAGAACAATTATTTAAGATTAGCTTAATGTATTTATATGGAAAGATAGATTTCTTCAAGAGCTTCATAACGTATTTTACTACTCATGAAACGGATAAACAAATATCAAGTTATGTGAGTGTGAAGTTTGAAGAAAAAAAAGAAAAGACAAAACTGTGAGATATCCCACATAGATAGGACAACATTGGGACCCAAGATATATAAAGGAAACCAAAACATATTTATTCTGTCAATGTGTGGAGCACAAAATATTCAAGGTGACTTGGGCTACATTATGTGGTGTGCATGTTTTGGGTGTACACGTGTGTGCACGGCTGTGTGGAGGCTTCAAGCGTATGCGTGTGTGCATGACTGTGTGGACGCTTCAAGCGTACGTGTGTGTGCACGGCTGCGTGGACGTTTTCGAACGTACCTGTGTGTGTGTACGTTTTCGGATGTACGCGCGTGTGCAAGTTTCGGGCGTACGCGTGCACGATCGCGTGGACATTTCGGACGGACGCACGCGTGTGCGGATGCGTACACGACGCGGTCGGGACACGCGCTGTCGTGCCTTTCGGCTCCGGATCGTTGCGTGAGTCGGGTGGGAACCGCCGAGGTTTTGGACTAGGAGAAAGAAGAATATGAGATGAGGCTAGTAATGAATAGATTATTAGAAAGAGAGATAGAAATTTCGTGAATCCCACGAGTGTATTGTATTCGATTAATCAATATTTAGATAAGAATATGTATTTAGATTGAAAGAAAGATATAAGAAACTTGTGAATCCCACAAGTATAGATTATATTATTTTCGTGAATCCCACGATTATATTAATCGGTTGGTGTTTTCGGAAATATATCCAATTTCCAAATATTTCACACGCCTATTACATTGTGCTCCCCATCCTTATGTAGTGATGGGAGAGACTAAGCATAGCTACATGCTTTTTTTTCTAATATGTTCATGCACACTAAATGTGCATGTGATGCTTTTCTAATCCTTGCTTTTATTTGCTAAATATAGTGCTCATGCACGCTAGATGTGCATGAGTCACTTTTTAGTTGCTTGCGTTTTTCTATAAAATATTCACGCACTCTAAAAATGCACGATTTACCTTTTAATAAAGGTAGGCGCAAATAAAGCAGTTATAGTTATTAAATCTATTTATAAAACACTAAAGATAAGGTAGCATAATGGTAAAGTTGAGGTTTGGTTACGTGGAGGTACAGGGTTCGAATCTTGCCCTATACACGTGATAAATATCTTGATATATTATTTTATTTATTTATATGTAATTAAATCGGTTATATTATTTTTACTTTTTCACGTAGTGTACGAAATACACTACGACACTCGCCCCCTCCGAACTCGCACATCCTCCAGTATGTGCCGAAGTTGCCGATGCTCGTTGTCTCCCCTTCATCCTCCGTTTGTCCCGCTACGTCAACTTTGTCTCTCCATTTTGAGTAGACCCATTCTTTCCACCCGAACCATTGTTGCCATCCGATCCACCATATTCTTTGTTCTCTCTCGTCATATTCTTGGCCCTTGTCATTCGTGGTAGTGTCTTTTACTGGCCTCTTTCTTGTCTTCATCAACCTTGACTTTTTTCCGGATCGCTCTCGTCCGATCAACTTTCGGTTTGATCGGCTTCCGATCGGATTCGTATTCGGCCAAATCGGAATCGGTTGTTCGGTTTTGATTGAGTCGGTCTCCTTCCGGCCCGGTTTCGATCTATCGGTTTTGGTTTCGGTTGGCTTTCTTTTCCTCGTTTTCACCAGCCTCGACCGGTCCAACCTCCGGTTGAGTCGGATTAGCTTCTTTCCGAATCGGTCTCGTTCGATCGGCTTTCGGCTAGGTCGGCTTCCATCCATATTCGCATTCGGCCAAGTCAGACTCAGTCGATCGGTTTTGACCAAGTCGACCCCTTTTCGGGTCGGCTTTCTTTCGGGTCGTCTTTCGGCCGAATCCTCATTCGCCCGATTCAGCTTTCGTTTGTGTCGTCTTTTGGCCGAATTCTCTTCCTTTCGGTTCGGCTTTCTTTCGGATCGGAATCCCGTCCGGATCACCTTCCATCCAAACCGGCTTCCGACTTTACCTTTCTTGCTGCCACCTCCCGTCTCTCCGGTCTCACGTTGGTTCTCGGACACAACTGCCGAAGTCTCTAGAATTAGTGGGTAGGAATCCTCGGTATTATCATCCTCCATTGTTTCACCCATAGCCATATTCTCGGCTATCTCTCCGTCGTATGCATCGACTTCGACCTTTGTTTTCTCTCCGCCACCTTCCGTCTCTTCGGTCTCACGTTGCCTTTCGAACGCAACCGTCGGAGTCTCTAGAATCAGTGGTGGGGAAGTCTTGATATGGCCATCCGTCGTTGATTCGTCCATAGCCACCTTCAATTCGATGTCATCTTTCATGGTGACCTCCTCAATCAAGTCCTCCTTGCTCTCTTTCACTGCATCAATTATGCTTACCCCTTTTTCACCCGATGTTTCGGACACTTGTATTCTGAAATCTTCTTCTACACTTGGGTTATCAGCCTTATCCTTTGTCGTCGTTCTTTCGCAAGACAAGAGGGTAGCTTGTTTTACACCCTCTTCCGTCGCACCATCATGTTGTATTTCGGCCTTCATATCGGCTCCATCGTTTGTCTTCAATCGACCATCCTTCATCGGCCATGTTGTTGACAAGATTCTCATCTTCCTCTCATCATGTCTCCGGCATACCCTTTGGACTTCGGCCCAATCTTCGGTAAGACCATTCGTACCTTCATCGTCTTCGAGTTCGATCCCGATGTCCATCCTTTCTTTTCGATCGATCGATCTTACGAACATTAGGACTTTGTCCTCCCCCACCAATCTTTGTTCCTGCTCCGAGAGTCGAGCAAAACGATGCTCGAACTCTAGGAATGCTTGTGTTGCACTTTGGTGGGTCTTCTCCGATGCCACCCATTCGTCGAATTCTCGCCGATCTTGTCCCTTTGATCTCTTGTAATCATATGCCTCTCGTAAAGCTTCTTCGAATGACCCCCATGTCGAGTTTTGTTGCCGTATCTTGTGGATTCTCTCTTGTAGCTCATCCGTGGCCACCCGATTGAAGGATGTCACTTGCAATCCTTCTGGTATCCCACATCGTATCATCTCTGCCTTGTAGTCATGTAAATAGCGTGACACATCGTTTCCGTTGAATTGTCTGTTTCGTTGTACGAGCCGCTTTACTGCCCCCGTGATCTCCGACATCACTCATTGTTCTTGTAGCATCCGCTCGAACATCATCATCATCGTTATGCTCATTGCCTCTTGTTGATTCTCCATCTCCTTGCCACCCGTCTTCACGTCGGGTTCACCAACTGTGTCGTGCCTTTCGGCTCCGGATCGTTGCGTGAGTCGGGTGGGAACCGCCGAGGTTTTGGACTAGGAGAAAGAAGAATATGAGATGAGGCTAGTAATGAATAGATTATTAGAAAGAGAGATAGAAATTTCGTGAATCCCACGAGTGTATTGTATTCGATTAATCAATATTTAGATAAGAATATGTATTTAGATTGAAAGAAAGATATAAGAAACTTGTGAATCCCACAAGTATAGATTATATTATTTTCGTGAATCCCACGATTATATTAATCGGTTGGTGTTTTCGGAAATATATCCAATTTCCAAATATTTCACACGCCTATTACATTGTGCTCCCCATCCTTATGTAGTGATGGGAGAGACTAAGCATAGCTACATGCTTTTTTTTCTAATATGTTCATGCACACTAAATGTGCATGTGATGCTTTTCTAATCCTTGCTTTTATTTGCTAAATATAGTGCTCATGCACGCTAGATGTGCATGAGTCACTTTTTAGTTGCTTGCGTTTTTCTATAAAATATTCACGCACTCTAAAAATGCACGATTTACCTTTTAATAAAGGTAAGCGCAAATAAAGCAATTATAGTTATTAAATCTATTTATAGAACACTAAAGATAAGGTAGCATAATGGTAAAGTTGAGGTTTGGCTACGTGGAGGTACAGGGTTTGAATCTTGCCCTATACACGTGATAAATATCTTGATATATTATTTTATTTATTTATATGTAATTAAATCGGTTATATTATTTTTACTTTTTCACGTAGTGTACGAAATACACTACGACAGCGCGTGTGTGGATGCGTACACTACGCGGTCAAGACTTTTTGTGCGTGGACGCGTCTACGGTTTGGTTGCGACGCACGTACGGATTGCGCACGGGCTAAACTTTATGGATGATTAGGTCATTTGGCTGAATTATACGAACGGTCATATGCAACTAAAAATGAAAGCATGCAACTAAAAGTAAAAGGCATGCAACTAAAAATGGAAGCATGCAACTAAAAGTAGAGGCCATGCAAAAGTAAAAGGCATGCAACTAAAAATGGAAGCATGCAACTAAAAGTAGAGGCCATGCAACTAAAAGTGGACATGCAAAGTAACATTGGGAAGGGGGATCAAGAAAAGAGCTCAATATATGTCCCATTTTTTCCCTCTAGTTTTTTCTTTTCTTTTTTCTTTTCTTCTTCTCTCTCTCATTCCTTAGGGGAAGAAATCTCTCTCATATTGATATCGAATCACTCCTTACATGGTGGTTGGCTCCTTCCTTTCAAGAATAATCTTTCATATTCATATTGGACCACTCCTTATATGGTTGTTGACTCTTTTCTTTAAAAATTTTATCTCTCATTTTCATCTCCAACCCGTTGCAACAAGATTCTTGAATTATAAAAGAATCTATTTTCTTATGTAATAAACAAACGTTTTCTCTCATCTACTCGTCTCATATGTGAATTTTGTTTGTTTTGTATGTGTTGCACTAAATCCTTCTAGTCCAGAACCCCGACGGTTCCGGCTCGCGATCCGCACATAGTGACGGATTTTCACGACAACGTCGACTTGTTTTGAAGCCCAACATCCGAGGGTGTTTAGTTGTTCTTTGCATTTCTGCTTCCTCAAGAGAGAGGCCGAGCGGCATAAGTGTATCCACATACATCGTCTCCCCTTGTTCCTGAAAATTTACACTAGTTACATGTTGATGAATAGTAAAAGGGTTATGGTTAACACTTTGTAATTTATTCTCCCTATGTTGTTTTAGCTCTAAAATATACCTACCTAGTCTCTTTACACTCGGGGTATCTAATAGTTTTGAGAGGGTGGGAGAGGGTCCTAATATGTCTTGGTATTCAACCCGTATCTCGGCATAAGTTGGGCACTTGCATGTGAAGTGATGCTCATCCTCTATCTCTATGTGGCATAACCTACATTGCCTTTCCTCTCTAGGGACTCTATTAGCCCGACCATTCTCAATCTCAAGTTGGTGAGATGATATCCTAAGTTGTCCAATGGCCACCCTTAGTGCATTTGATAAGAATGTATCTAGATATCTTGGTTGTGTAATAAAACCTAACTTAGAGAAGTGCAATAAGTGTTCCTTATAGTACAACATTTTAGATGGGAGTGGCTCTTGTGGGGTGATCCATTTATATCGAGTGTAAATTTGCCATATTTCTTGGCGTATCACTTTATTACTATCTCCATGAGAGAGAGTTTGATCAGTCCCATGGTTGTACTTAAGGGGGGGTAGGTTATTAATATCTATGCCGTTTGTTTACAATTTGCACGATGCTGAAGTTACACACAAGAGGCTTGCCGATCATCATCGTCTAGACTCAAAAAAGTTTCGTGTTGGGGATCATGTATGGCTTCTCCAACACAACATCAAGACCACTCGACCTTGCAGTAAATTGGATTACCAACGTTTTGGCCCTTACATGATCACTGGTAAGATAAGTGATGTTGCATTTCGTCTTGACCTCCCTCCACACATGCATTTTTATCCGTTGTTTCATGTATCCCTTTTCGAACCTTATACTACAAGTTCAATTCCGGGCCGTCTTACGACACCCCCACCACCTGTCGAGTTCTTGGACGGACCCGAATTGAAGTTGTTGTCGTTCTCGATTCTAAAATCGTGCGCAACAAGTTGTATTACTTAGTCGATTGGCCAAGCTATACCCCCAATGATCGAACTTGGGAACCTGCTGCAAATCTTTCCAATGCAGCGTTTTGACTTCCTCATCACATATCTGTGGAAATCCATCTCTGTGGATTTTATAACAGATCTTCCTCTTTCAAAGAAACAAAGCGTTTGTTTTGTTTTATATTACTATCTACAAATAATAATAAATATTATTAAAAGAAAAAGAAAAACAAAATAGTGACCGGATACATTAACAATCACAAGCCACCATAACTCATTGTAGTTAAGATAGCAATAGTAGAACACAACAATGGTATGGTTAACCATGGTCTAGTTCAGGTTATTACAACAAGACCAAGAACTGTTTGCAACTAACCATATTGTCCAACTAAAACTATGTAAGCGTAAACATGTAAATGGAATGGAGAAGTTTTAAGAGTGAAAATCTTGAGTATTTCACAATATCTGTTAAATACATAAAAAAAACATGTAGAATAGGTTTAAAATAAATTAGTTTTTAAGTTTTTTGGAAACATTAAATACTTGTTAAATATGTAGAATGGACAAAGGATTTAAAATGTGTAGAAGATGTGAAACAACTTAAAATGGTAGTTCTAAAACATAGCCTACATGTAGAATACTTCTAAATATTCTAATCAGAAAATAACCTTTTTTTAAAGAACTATGAGTGGAACTAGCAGCCCAGATGAAGATGAACCAATTAGTATGTAACATCACATTACCAGCTTTGTTTCCTCAACAAACAATGTAGCAATTTATTCGTAGGTTTACAAAGAAGAAGAAGAATGTATTGTTTTTGCATGAGCAAGCACTTTCAAGGCCTTCTCAAGGCACGACGACTTGTGGTGCAACAAGAAACATCTTGAAAATAAATACAAGAATACTCACAAGAGACGGTTGCAAAGTTACAAGCAATTATTGAAACATACTGTAAGCAATGGGCTAGTGATGGCAGTAAAATTTTACCTTTTCCTATTGAATTTTCTTAGACATCAAAGCATTTGTAGAGATTCGAACGGATATCATGCAAGCAACCAACAAATGGCCATGGATATGACATGCGAAGTCTGTCACCTTGTGTCCAAGTGGAACAAATACAGCAAAGCCTACAAAAATATTCCCAAGTTGTTGCAACCTCTACAGGACAGAATCTATCACAATCTCACATAGAATCTATCACAATCTCACACTTATTAACCACTCATGTTGAGACCCCCAACCGTTGTATCAGCTGATACTCTTCCCCCTTTCCATTGGTGATCAACTGTGTCCACCCAAGTGCGGATGATAACAATCAATAACTACAATGATGAAAGTGCAATATTCATTTGCAAGACCCATTTGCAAGCTATTCAATAGCAAAATGAATAAGCTGGTAGAACTATTTGCGCAAGTACCAGGAAAGGAGGAATCATGAAACAGAATTGCAATAATATAAGCACCGATCGAAAATAATATGACCAAATAAAAAAAAAGATCACATTTGAGATAAATAGATAAATTTATTTTAGCGGTGATAAGCAAGTTCTTCAATGGCACATGGCTTTGATCATATGCGACCAAAAAAAATCAGCTTCACGGGTGATATTCTGTGTATTTGAGAACACCATCAAATAATCGCCCACCCAGAAATTCAGCAACCTCTGGATGTTTAACCTACCAAGCATAGTTCACTTTGTTTATGAGCTAAAATCATCGTGGAAAAAGTAAAAAATAATTGAAGGTCAATAATGCAGTACCATTCCAAGCTTTAGAGAATCGCACTTGAACATGGCATACAAATTTGTTTCAATTCCTCGACCCTACCCATTTCAGAAAACATCATCAGAGATGCTAACATGAAACTAAGTAAAGATATTGAACCTGCAAAGAAGAAAATATGGATCAAATCCACGAAAAAATTCATTAGATGCACATACCATTCCTTCCAATACTACTAAATCAGCATCTGCTGCAATATACTCAAGATCAGGTGAAACGCTTGAGAGATCAATCACCTGAACAAATATAATGCAGTTAGTAAATAACTTGTTGAGAAAATAGAAGATGTATCCAAAACTAATCTCCATAGATTCACAAAATCTTCTCAGGCAAACTTCAATATGCCACGGATGAAAGTGGACAAAGAGTTGAATGGATAGTTCATTCCTCTGTTAAATAGAAATAAGATTATTACCGGTAAATCATTTCCAGAGTTCACAACAAACATATGTTGTGCATCCACACCAAAGAGTAACTCCTTCCCATCTTTCACCTCCTTGATCTATGACAACATAAAACGTATCAACTAAAAGGCTAATTCAAGAAAAACTAAAACATTTATATGTATGGATGAATTGACATCTAAACATGATGGATCTGCAAATACACGTATAGAGAATGCCTGAGGAACTAAACACACACAAAAGATCTAAATATACACTATAGTTTGATGGTTATGAGTAATGCGTTATTGAAGTCTACTTTGTCACACTGCATAATGCACATATAAAATCTAGCCTGTCAAACTGCATAACTACAAGTTCCAAACAGGAAAGAGAAACCCAAATCTAGCTTTGATGTGTTCATTTAATCTTGAGAAGTTTCCAAATTCTTTGACAGCGCAACAGCCAAATCCTAAATTCTTAACTTAAACAAATGCAAACATGAAAATTGTCTCAGAAAACAGGGAAGACACATGCACAAATGCATGTTTGTTTGTGCCTCATTTACCTTTGAAATTATTTCAGTTAATTCGAGGTATGTGATGTCATTAAGGGCTGGCATATCATTTGCTGCTAAGACTACCTGCAAATGTAAAAGGCATCCATAAAAGATTCATGCTCTATTCCACATAACCATATTTTTCATACAAGGCATCCATAAAAGATTCATGCGGACAAACATTCATGATGGAAAGATAGCCACCAATATACACATTCCAAATAGGGCATCATCATGGTCTCAATATTTTGGGTTAGATAAAGCCAATCCTTATGAAGTTGTGTCTGGACACTGTTGAATATGGTAATGAAGGGAAAATGCTGATCATTGAAACATGACTGCAAAGTATAGACATACAAGAAGATCACAGGTTTCTCATTAGAGCCATATGAGCCATATGATAGACATGGATGCATAGAAATAGAACCCAAAATGAAGATGATACTGTCGTAAAAACCACGGTAAATGAGTCGAACTGCCGGGGTTTTGTGAGAGGAGATTTCGTAATGAAAAGGGAGAGCACAATCAAGAGATGGAGATAGTGCATGATTCAAGAAGCAAAGAGTATATAATCAAAAGAATAGAAGCTTTTACCAATGTCAAAATGCTCAATCATAAGGGTGATACTTTATCTCTGCCAAACTCCAGCTCAAACCCTCAACTTCAATCAATTTTTACTTTCCAAACGAGCTATCTTGATGATTGTTTGATTGATCGATTGATTACTTTGATCAATTGATCGCTTGATTGATGCCTACATGCTTCCTTTCCTTCTCTTTATATAGATGTTCGAATGCATGTGATGTATGAGAGTGCACGAGATGCATGCAATGCGCTACATGTGATGCATGACATCCATGCTGCTCATTTGAGTCAGCATTTATGGAATATACAAAAGACATAATTACAATGATAAAAATATAAACTAGTAAAAAAGCTTATCTTAATGGTTCATACTAGGTGTTTGATATGCACGATTATAGGTTCAAGCCTAACAAATGTCACTTCATATCAAATTTGAATTTGTTTTTCTATCTTGAAGCAATTGCTTCACAACAACAACAACGCTCATGCAATTGCAGTCCAAGTGCCCAAGGATATGCAGATAAGTCTTATTTGCACATTATAGCTCTCAATGGAACAAGAACTTTCCCTACCTCAAACTATTGACCATAACATACAAAAAGCAAGGTAGCTAGTGCATCAACTATGTACAGGTCAAACCAGATGCCATAGATACAATTTTTTTAATTTGAATCAAACATCTATTTGAAAGACTTTATATAGAACTTCGAGGAATTTCTCATGTGACCACATTCAATGTGATGTTGAGAATCGTAAAAGATTACGTGCAGAAGCGTTATGTGCAAACACAGCCGGCTCGGCCGGACAACAAAGAGCAGATAGACAGTTAGGAATACACAAAGTGAGAGAGAGAGAGAGAGGCTGAGTGAGCAAACAACACGAAGTATATTTCCAAAACAATGAAAACCTCAATACAAACAATAGTGCTCAAATGCACTTTTATGTATACAAGCCCATATGATAGGGCTGTCATGAAGTACTGACATGTACTTCAATGCTCTTAAAAGAGCCTCTGATACTAACTGCCTATATGAGGCCTATTTACTAGAATAGATCTAATCGGCACGTGTGACGTTCCGGATCGGCTGCCACAGCCGCTCCGTCATCCGGTCCATCATCCGGCTTCTTCAGCCGGTTCGGAACCTAGTCCGAAGCTTAGGCAAATCAGCCTAAGTGAGCCTAGCCAACCGGATCATATCCAGTTTGACCTGCCGGCTTGTCCAGCCAGTCCGGCCCATGTTGAGCTTGCTCGCTCAACACTCCCCCTCAAGCTCAACTTGAGGTCGGCTCCTTGTGTTAGAACATACCAGAGGTCGATTTCACCGCTCAAGACCCGCTCGCGCGAGCATTTCTATGTGCTTCATGCGAGCATGGAATATGGCTAGCTGGGACTGTCGGCTCGGTATATGAGGTTGTCACAGTATATGACTGTCGGCTCAGACACCTCCTCCATCTGCAGATCCTTCAATAGCCGCTTGAGCCAAATGGCTTCACAAGTCGTGACAGCAACTCCTCGATATTCGGCCTCGCTGCTCCACAATGCAACTATCAGCTGCTTTTTACTGCTCCATGCGATCGCGGCACTTCCCAATGAAAACGCAAACCTGAATGTTGACCTATGATCGCTAGCATTTCCGGCCAAACCGGCATCCATATAGCCGACCAATTCTTGAGCTACACCGGTCCAATATAGCAACGCCCTATCTTTTGTGACGTTGACATATCGGAGTATCCTTTGCGCACACTGAAGATGCTCGACCATCGGTTGCAACATAAACTGACTTATCAGTCTGACCGGATATCTGAGGTCCGGCTGGGTGATAGCTAGATAGATGAGGCTTCCGACAATCTGTAAGAACCGTTTCGGGTCGCACACCGTTCCCGGTTCGGGGTGAAGCTTCATGTTTCGGTCTAGAGGGGTCGAGACGGATTTGCAATGCGTCATTCCGAACCTAAAGAGCATACTCATCACATAATGCCTTTGGCTTATCAGTATGCCTTCGGGGGTGCGGATCACTTTGATCCCGAGGAAGTAGTGAAGGTCCTCCAGATCCTTCATCTCAAACAATGCCATTAGCAAAGACTTCACAGGACCGATTCCTTCTAGGTCGGCGCCGGGGATGACTAAATCATCTACATATAGCAGAATGCTTACCGGCCCATGTTGACCCTACCGGATGAAAAGTGAAGGGTCCAATTTCGCCGTCACAAACCCCATCCTACGCTACCTCTGTGTGCTACCTCTGTGTGATCTTCGCGTTCCAAGCACGTGGGGCTTACTTGAGTCCGTAGAGGTACTTCTTCAGTCGGCAAACGACCAACGTGTTCAATCCAGACTGAAATTCGGGAGGTTGTACCATGTACACTTGTTCCTCAAGTTCTCCTTGAAGGAACGCGTTCTTAACGTCCATCTGGTGTAGATGCCATCCCTTCGCCGTTGCTACCGCCAACAGCACCCGGACGGTTGTCATATTGGCAACCAGCGCGCATGTCTCATCGTAGTCGATGTCGTGCAGTTGTGCGTAGCCCTTGGCCACCAGTTGGGCCTTGTACCGGTTGACGGAGCCATCGGCGTTGTACTTTACCTTGCACACCCACCTGCATCCGATCAGCTTCACACCCTTGGGGACGCAACCAAGTCCCATGTCTTATTTTCTATCAATGCGCGCATCTCTTCCTCCATAGCAGCACGCCAATTTGCATCCTTCACCGCCTCTGCGTAGCTCTCCGGCTCACGCACTTCCGCCACCTTTGCCATATACACATAGTGATGCGCCATGTATTCGTTGTACCCGTACTGAACTACGGGGTTCTTTTGACGAGTTGATCAACGCAACTTTCGCTTTGCCGATGTCATGGCCCTCTTGGCCAACTCCATCCTCAACTCATGAGGTCCATCTTAGCTCCTGGTCACGTCGGATTCACCTTGATCCGATGCACGTAAATTGTCTCCTCGGCTTCTAGCGCGGGGACTACACGGCCGAGTCTCCACTATTCGCCGGCTCCTCATCTGAGTGGTCGTTCAGTCTCTCATTCAGCCTGCTTACCCGGAATGAGATCGGGCTCTCCTCTTGAGTGCCGATTTCTTCCTCAACCATAAGGTGAGGCTCATATTCAGAATTCGGTTCAGACATTTCAGGGGTTGGACGCGGAAAGGAGAAACAAGATGCCGATTCGTCAAAGACGACATCACGACTCACTCGCAGTTGCTTTGACCAGGGTTTGTACACTTGTACCCCTTCTACTCGTGCAAGTAGCCAACCAAGATACATTTGTCAGGCTTGGCATCCAACTTCTTCCATCTCTCATTCGGCGCGTGCACATATGCGATACTACTGAATACCCTGAGGTGGTGTGCCAAATTCTGCTTGCACCTGAAATATAGCTCATGCGACGACACCTTTGCTCCAGAGGTAGAAATCCGATTCTAAATGTAGACGGCCGTCCTGATCGCTTCGGCCCAATAGAGTCTGGGCATGCTCTTCTCTTCCAGCATCGCCTTGGCCGCTTCTACTAGCGTCCGGTTCCGTCCCTCGGTCACACCGTCTGCTCCGGCGTGTATCCACATGAGAACTCCCTTCGGATTCCCTTTTGTTGCAAATAACTTGTGAACTGACCGGCAAAGTATTCTTTTCTGCCATCCGATCGCAAACACTTGATTTTCCTCTCTGTTTCTCTTTCGACTAGACTTTTCAGATCCTGAAAACAGGAGAAGACTTCCCTCTTCTTCTCAATGAGATACATCCAAGTGCGTCGGCTGAAGTCGTTGATGAAGGAGACGAAGTATCAACTCCCGCCCATGCTCACACAACTTGCCGGTCCCCATACATCCGTGTGAATTAAGTCAAGCCGATTCCGGCTTTGATTCTTTTCATTGGGAAATGGGACCCTATGTTGCTTCCCAAGTTGACAAGCTTCACATATCTAGGCCTTTCGGCCACTAAACTTTGATAGTCCGAAAACCACATGTTTCAACTACAATTCTTTAAGCTTCTGGTAGTTGATGTGGCCGATCCGCTTGTGCCACAGGTCGATGTCGGATTCGACCTTTTCTCCTTCTGCAAACATCGCAGCACCAACATCATTTGTTTCAAGGATAAACATCCTCCCATCTCTGCGCCCTTGCGCTATTAGCCGGCCTCGTCCTCGATGGAGCAGCCATGGTGATTAAATTGGACCTACATGCCCTAATCAACAATTTATCCGACATGTAGCTGGCCGTCGTCCTCGTTGAAGCAGCCATGGTGATTAAATCGGACCTACATGCCCTGATCGACAATTTGTCCGACAAAACCAAGTTCTTTGCAATTGTTGGGACATGCAACACATTCCGCAACATGCCTTTTTGTCCGACATGGTTGTGCAGTAAATTACCCACGTGTTTGATGGGGTGCAAAGTGTTGTCGCTAGTCTCGACAACTCCCGTCTGTTCCAATTATTCCAAGCTTGAGAACCATTCGACATGGTTTGTCATATGGTTTGATGCTCCAAAATCAACGTACCAAACCTCTTCCAGTTTTGTGGTACGTACTCCCATCTTATTTGCCTTGTGTTTCATAACGAGTGCAAGACCCATTTCGGTTCGATCTCCTTTTCCAGCGTAGTGTGATCGGTGACGCCTATCTGCATCACCCCGGCTTGATCCAGCTCTGTTCGAATCGGCACGCTTCTTCCAACACTCGCTCTCTCTGTGACCCTTCCGGCCACAGTACTAGCAATCTGTTGCATCTTTCCCTTGCAGGCTTCCGGCGGCGCCTTGACTCGCCTTGCTCGTGGAGGGTCCAAAATTGTTGTCGGCACCACCTTTGTGCCTTCTTTCCTGCTCTTGTCGGCCGCCTCCATTGCGTTCCGACCCGCCTCGTCCACATCCACGGGGCCAATCCACCTCCGTGTACAGCAACTTGTGGTCGGTGTGCATGCTCGTCGACGCACCCGTGTGGTTTTCAACAAGCAATATTGATTGTAGCTCGAAGAACAACGGCGTGCTTTCTCTCGTGCAGACAGCAGTTCGGAACGCTCCGAACTTCGACGCCAACCCACCAAGGCAGACCTACACCATTCCGTCCTCAACAGTCACGTTGATGGAGGCGAGGGAGTCACAGATCTCCTTGATTCGGGCAGTGTAATCGGCCACCGACATTCTCTTTGTCGTACATTGCTCAACTCTTGTTTGAATTGTAGCTTCCTGGACGTCGTGATTGCTGCAAAGACCCTTTTTAGGTTCGTCCAACCATCTTTCGGCGTCTTGGCATCCCGGATATAGCTGAGTAGCTGACCTCCGACACTCGACGCGAAGCAGTACATAACTCTGCTTGCCGCCTGTTCCCAAGCCAGAAAGTCCCTGTGTGTCGCATCCGGTGTTGCATCATTTGCTCCTTTGACGTAACTCCAGTACCCATGCCCAAGCAGGTACTAGTTGCTCCTATCGAGCTTTTTTGTTGGAAGTGAGCTTCCCATGCCCCTATCCATGTTCCTGACTTTTCTTCTCCAAAAGATGAAGGCTTGTCTCTGCTAAAATGGAGAGATACATTGGATACAAAATGTATACATGCTCACTAGTCAAGCAATAGCACAAGGTATTTCTCTGGACTGGAAAGTTAATTGGATCAAGACACTATAGGTAGGAGGAAATAGGAATCAGTTCACCATTTCAGGCACAATTCTGGTGGGATGTATTATGATTAAACTTCTACCCAATCTTGCCAAACTTCAACTTTATAAATGAGCAGAAAACACATGAATAGAGCTATGTAACAAGCAGATTCCTGACCCAAACACACTAATATTGATCATCTCAGCATATAATTTGGCAAAAATAAGCATCACACTTCGCTAACCATCTTGGACCACTGAAACAACAGACTACACTACTGAAGGAAAGAACATGTTTGTTATTCCACACCTTTGTACCTCGTCGAAGCAGCTCTCTTGCAAAAGGTAAAATTCCAAGAACCACATCCGAGCCAGCATTATCCACAAAAATTACAGCCTGGAGAAAGTCAAATTTAGAGATAGTTTTCATTCACATGGAAAGTTAAACACTACTATGTGCCGAAAATTAACTGTTGGAACGTGCCTTTTTCCATGATTTCTGTGACCACCTAGACTTGAACTTTTCAAGATCATCAATTACCCATGGTCGAGAAAGTAGCTTCTCATAGCTTTTTAAGAAAGACATCCCATTGCTAGCAAATAGTTCTGCGAGCTTTCAGGTTATGAACCAGTATCAGAGCTCACAATTTTGAACATATTTGCATTCTGTTGCTTATTTACATGGATTCACAAACTCAAAATTTGCAACCTGTGTTACACCGAGATCAAAAATATTTCCTGCAAAAATTCCCTTCAGGAGATGTTCCAAGCGCTCTCCATTGTCATCAATGCTATCTGCCCGAATGATCACATCGCTAAGAAGACCAATGGCTTTAACATTTTCCTCTTCCTGTGGAACAGTTGGCAGAAGTTGGGTTATTTGCAGAACAGAAGTTGGGTTCAGTCTTACCATAACGATGCTAGCATTTTCATATACCTTCACTTTTTTGAATATGTCCCAGAAACCACACTCTCTTAAACAAACTTCTCTCAGCCTACAGAGAAGCTGCACAAAATATATCGACAAAGTCAGAATGGGTAAGTTAAAAGGTTGGCTTCAACATTCAGTTGTAAGTTGCAACACCAAAACATTATTCCAACTATAATTGTACAAATAAAGAAAGTGGCAAAAAAATTCATCTGATTTTCTTACAATACAATCAGGAGGGCCTCCATGCCTTTCTGTATCCTCCTGCAGTTCATCAAGTATTTTTGTGTACCTGTATGCAGTAACACCATGAGTTGATTTCCTACTTTTCTTTTCTAGTGCAAATGAGGTGTACATTTTCTTCTTATGCATAACACCCAGACATTCAGGCAGATCACTGACAAAAAAAGTTGTTTCAGGAAACATTTTGTGAACATGTTCCCAATCACATGTTGCAATTACAAACCATTCACAGCAGGGTTCCTAAAATACATAAACCATAACAAAACATATCACTAAACCAAAAGACAAGGAATACACGTAAAAGTATTATGTAACGAGTCAGCAATCGGCATAGAGATTGATGTTTTATTAAGTCAAAAGTGAGACCTTTGAGCAAATTTTGTCGCTCTACTTGCAGCATCTACAACGGTATTATCAGATTCAGCTTGCTTCCTGAACACAAAAAATGGCACTTGAACAATTACACATACTTAATAACTAAAACATGCATAGTAAGTTATGGACTATGTGTATTCCTTAGCATGCATGGAAAGATTACTATGCAAACACAATTATAGAATTTCTTGTCATTAGTTTCAGCACTCAGTACACAACTTCATGTCATATCACTTTTCACTGGAATTGACCTATTAATATGAATAGATCATAGGAAAGAATTTCCACTGTCCTTAACCCCACCTCCAAAAGCATTCCCGAGTATCATGTTAAATGTCTAATGCCTAAATGCCGACCAAAATTCTTTTTTATTTCTCCATCTCCCCATGTGCTGAATGCGATGCTTTTACATCATAGTCCTATATCATGCAACATTATTTGGACCACACGTGACTCAAAGATCATTGCTTGGATCTCCCATCTACTTGATGTCCTTTGTTTACACAAGATTCTGACAGTTTCTGCCATGCTCACGTCAACTTTTCTGAACACACAATACCAGAATGCACAATTTGGAAAGACTATCGTTTCCAAGATACCCAAAATGTCCACTACCCTCAATTGCTTGACCTCCATATTGGCTTATCCTGGATCCTTTACTTTTGTGTGGGGCATGTTAGAGAGAGAATGTGCCATACCTTGTTTGATCAGGGTGAAACATTTTAATGTACCCTGTCTGGAGTTTATTAGTGCCTCTTGATGCTAGTGGGTTTGGATGACCATACTTTTGCTTTTAAGTGTTAGTGACTCCATACTTGTATACAGTCTTTGTTTTCCGTAAGATTTCTTCAGTGGGAAAATTTTAGCATAATCAGTGGTCTGACTGGTATTTTACCTTTTGTATTCTCACAAGCTGATTTTATCTACCACAATCACCTCTTGATGTAAGACGCCTACCAATGCATTCAGTTTTGGTTTTTTCAGATTACGGTATATATGATCAGTATCATTTGCTTGTTCCTTCTATCCCATGTTGCTGTAAACAGAAAATAGTCACAATGGCATGCCTCACATATGAGGATATCATGCATGACTGGGGAAAATTCCTACAAGGTTGTGTACTAGCTTTCAAGGACTATTTGCAAAGAAAGAGTCATCACTAACAAAAGTAGTAAATCTCTTTCCTTGTCAACTCAGACTACAGAGCCAAATTCATGGAATATCAAAACATTGAAACAAGCTTACTTTTTCATTTCAGTTTTCAGTTTAGTTACTCTATTTCATCCTGTGGACTTTAGTGTATCATCATCTCTCTCCTTCTAATCAAATTTCGTTTGACCGTATTCGGTCAATCAAAAAACATGATATACAAATATAGGGACAAAAGAAGACGAAGAAGAAGGAATTTACAAATATACCTTAGAGAAGGGATGGAGTTGCGGAATAGAGTGATCCACGTGAGCTCTGTAGGGGTGGGGAGATGGCGAGGATCTGATGCAGAACGATAAGGAATGGTGCAGGGAGAGTAGCCATGACAGAGAAGAGGGAAAGGAACCGAAGCAGACTCGCTCTCCATAGCTCTCTTGTCATTCCCCTGTTTCATGCTCCGTTTATAGCATGGCATCATGTATGTACATACATATGTATGTGTACGCTCTATTCCACCCGGCCCGCCCAGCCCCGCCCAGCCCGTCCCGTGTCTATTTGCTACCAAATCATAAAGAGACCTCCATGAACCGTGCAAGGCATACTTCGATAATCCCATGTGATCTGCAATGTCAGATCATTATCCACAAAATGCACACGCCCATAACTAACCCTACTCTATCCAGCCTCTGTCACATCTAACCCAGCTCTATCCTTGCGTTTAACCCATCTTCATCCTTGCATCTAACCCATCTTTGTCCTTGTGTCTAACCCATCTATATCCTTGCATCTAACCCGTCTTTATCCTTGCATCTAACCCATCTCTATCCCTGCACCTATCACTTCTAACCCGTCTAAGTCCTTGTATCTATCATGTTGTTACAGGCATGACCATATAATATCTTGTGGTGAGAATTTACCGTAGTATTCTATACACGTGGATAACGTGTGAGGGTTAAACGAGAGTGTAAAGAAGGGGAGGTAGTGTGAACTTGCATGGGAGCCTTAGGTCTAGCTATAAATATGAGGCCTAACTACCGTCATTTGACACATTATCGACTATGTCGAGACTCTAACATTGTGGTGGGTCAACTCTTGTAGCGACGCGCCAGCACCAGGTACGACTCGACGTCAGGGCAGTGGTATGGGACACTGTCGTGTTGCTACGCGCGTGCGTGGAGAACGAGGTGGGACCACAGGGGGGCTCAGATCGAGGAATAGCCGAATGAGGGGAGGGGAAGGAACTTGACTATGTAATTCTCACGCGCTCAGACCCACAGAATCACAGGATTTGCAACTAACTATAGAACACGAGATGGAGATAGAACGAATGCTTATGTATATATAAATCAAGGTGTTACAACTGGCAAGCCAGCGAGTGATAGGCTCCGACGCCTACACGCACGCACCCGCACGCACGCACAGACACAGAACACGAGATGGAGACTCTGTCGGTAGCACTCGGGCGTCCCGCGGAGCAGAGTCAGCCTCCCAAAACATGCACAGAACAATTAAAGGGGCGACGGAGGAGAGGAGAAGGGCTCGGTCCCAGTCCAGCAGCACTTTCGTCCTCTGCTAAATGCGATATATTTTTCAATACCTCTCCCTCTCTTTTATAGCCCAAGGAGGGAGGCCATTACCACCCGTTACATCATGTTTATTCCATGTCCTTTCAGACAGGGATACGCCTCGATTTTCTCCCTACTGTATGCATGGTACTTAGGATTTCACCTCAGCCGACTCGTACCCTATCCACGTACTATACAACAAAACTTGTGCCCACGTGTAAGGGCCGGTTTACGCACGTTATACGTGGTTTCCGCCTAGGGACGGTTTTCTCCACGACATCCGCCCCCACCTAACCACACATCCACCGGTATGCGCCAAAATTAGACTCTTGCCGGAGAAGACCAGCCCACGCTTATCCTTCGTCTTCCGGATCGGCATCTGTTCCGAGTTGGTCGTTATCGCTATCCAAGTCGCCCGGGTCCGGTTCAACCTCGTGCCGCTTTTTGAAGGCTTTGATCCTTTTCCCCACGACCGGTACCGTCATCCTTGTCCCGTCAAGCTCCGCGAGATGGTAGGTCCCATTGTCGTTGGCGCTCGTCACCGCATAAGGCCCGAACCACCTGCTTGCAAATTTCCGCGTTGCCTGGTGCTGGTTGTCGAGGCTGCTGTCATATACTAGAACCCAGTCGCCTTCCTCGATCTTCTTCGGTCTCAATTGGTGAGTTCGGTCGAACCGTCCTTTGTTCTTTACCCTCACCACCCGTAGCTTCTCCGCGGCTCGGCCCACGTCCTCCGGTCTTCGTTCCAACAGCCGAATCCGTGCCGCTAACAGCTCCTCCCGGCTCATCTCGTTGTTCCAGTCCACCATGGCCCATGATGAGATTGTCTGCTATGTTAGCATGATCGGCTTTTGCTCATACATTAGCTCTGCCGGCATGAACCCGGTTACCGAACTGTGCGTAGTTCAGTCTGCCCACAACGCAAGGGTAAGAGTCGCGGCCAGTTCCCGACATGGCCTCCACACGCCCGTACCAACGCTTTGACGATCGGCCCGTGTCCGCGCTCCACCTTCCCATTAGCCTCCGGATTGTATGCCGTGGTGAGCGAGAGTTTAATTCCTAGCCGGTCAAATAGCTCTTCTGCCTCTTGCGCGTCCAATTCCCTGCGGTCGGCCACGATCTTACCTACGCACCCGTACCGGCATACCATTTCTTCATCAGAAATCGGCACACGGCCGCAGTCGTTTTGCTCTGCAACGCTCGGCCTTCCACCTGGTTCGTCAGGTCCTCCCAAGCTAGCACCAGATATCGCATTTGCCCTACCCCCATCGGCATCGTCACCAGATCCACCATCCACTTGAAGTGGATGCTCGGAGGGTAGGTTGGGTGGAGTTCGTCCCGATGTCGGACTATGGAGTGCACCTGACAGCTTTCGCAAGTCTTCACGAACCGATGCATGTCCCGGTATAGTCCCGGCCACCAGTACTTCCCCTTTAGCTTCTCGAATGTGGCCCACATCCCATGGTGTCTAGCCCAGGGACTCTCGTGGTACGCCGTCCGCAATTCTTCCTGTTCCTCTTTCTTCGCCACCACTCGGAGCGGGATGCCGTCTCTCTTCTTCAGGTGCTTCCATATGCTCCTGTCCCGTAGAAAGAATCGGTACGCTTTCTTCCGAATCCGGTTGGCCTTTTCCTTCATCCATGCCGCGTTCGGCGTCATTGCCTTCAGGAACCCACCGATCTGGAGCCACTCCCCGTCGTACTTGCTCTCGTCGAATTCGTTAAGCGCCGGAGTGCTCCCCTTTCTTGTTGTTACGTTGGCTGACCCGAAGAAATCCTCGTCAACTTCCTCGTTATCTGAAACCATGCCGTCCTCGTCACTGAACCGCCCCCTTGAAAGCATATCAGCCATGGCATTATCTTTCCCGGAGATGTGTCGTATTTCCGGGTTCAGGGACTTGATGTACGTGATCCACCTGAGCATCGGTAGGTTCGGAAACTCGCAACCGGAGACCATACCTAGAATCGGTAGGCAGTCCGTCTCGATGATCACTTCCGTCCCGATCAGATAGTCCTTGTCGGCCTTGATTGCCGAAACGATACCCCACAACTCGCGCTTAACTTGGGCGTATCCTCACTGCCGCTCGCTCAATATCTTCGCCCCGAACCAGATCGGGAACCGTACGTCGTCCTTGTCCTCCTGATTGATTACCCACCCGATCCCGGTTGGGCTCGTGTCCACCGTCACGTAGATGGGGACTTCCTTGCCGTAAACCGCTTTCCGGAGAGCCGGTGCTGCAGCAAGCGCCTCCTTCAGCCTCCGGACCGACTTTGTGTGCTCCATCCTCCACTCGAACCTACACCCTTTCTTCAATAGCCCGTAGAGCGGTTCCACGACATGTGCGTAGTGTGGAATCCAGATGTGGTAGAACGCGCACACACCCAAGAATTTGCGGACCTCCGTAACCGTCCTGCAATCGTCCTTCATCACGGAGATGCCTTCTACCTTTGCTGGGGACGGTTTCCGGCCATAGGGCCCGCACAGGTGTCCGACTACCAGGATCTCCGGCTGTCTGAATGCTGATTTCTCTCCGGAGAAGGTGAGTTGTGCGTTCTCGAGTCTTTGTAGCACCTTCTCGCATTCGCGGATGTGATCCGTCACGAACCTCCGACAGCCATTGGGCCCGACCGACTCGTCCTTGTCCTCCACCGGACATCCTTTGATCGGGATGTCGTCCAGAAACGGCATGGTGATGTCTGGGATGCAGTCCCTCAACACCTTGTTCATCGCATTCACCATGTGTGCCACCGAGTTCGTTCCTCCTTGCGGCAGGGTACACATCCGAACTAGGCTGAGAGGAGTCCGCATCGTCGTGACATCCCTGCTCTCTACGGCTAGCTGGAACTGATTGTAGCCTGAGTATAGGTCCCCAACCGAGTAGATCGACCTCCCTATGAAAGCCTCCGCGAACTCATCAATGGTCAGTTCGATACCTGCGTTCCGAATGGTCACCTTGTTGATCAGCTGTAGGTCCTGTATGAAGCGTAGTGTGCCGTTCTTCTTCGGCATGGTAAACCACCGATTTGAATATGGGGCACTCGACGGTTCGAGGATGCCCATCTCCACCTTCTGTTTCAGCATCTCCATCAGCTTCAGGATGTGAGCTCCGGGTATCGGAATCAGTTTGAGACTCCACGACATATGCGGTACCGTGAAGATCCCATTGGTTCCACAACCTTCGAGTCTACGCACTCGATCTCCTCCGATGAGAATGCGAAAGTCTTCCCGTGCCTCCCGAGCATCCTCCAAAACCGGTCCTCTTCCGCCGGCAATAGAAAGCCACCCCCACCGATTTTGAGCTCTCGTAGCGTTACGTCCATGAATGTGTGTCCTATGCTGGCCGGATCTCGTAAACTTGGGTCCGACGCAACCCCTTTTATCCGTAACTCGCTATCCTCCGGCAAGGGTGCCGCGACTTGCCTCACCTTCCGGTCCACAGTCTTGTACTTTGTATCCACCCGGGCCGTGCGATCCGACTCGAGTCCACTGCCAAAGTCGGCAATGACTTTGTACATCTTTTCCGAACATACCGGAATCGTTCGGTCCTCATTAAGGCCTTCTCCGAACACCTCCCGTAACTTCCCCAAGGTGTCGTCAAAAGAGACCGCCTCCACGGCTCCGTTGATTTCCTCTTTAGGGCTGAGGACCCCCCATGCCCGAAGTCGCTCCTCCGCCCGCTTCTTTTCCCGGCCAACTACGTTGGCTATCGTACAACCTTCGCTATCGGAGAACCAAAATTTTCTACCTATGGTATAGGTCTTTTCGCCTATAGTTCATATGTGGGGTTTTTCCGGGGTGTCCGGACTATCGCGGCCCCACGCCTTGATAGCCCTCTCTAAAAATCCCCTCGGTTTTCGGCACCGAGGGTCTCACGGTTATGCTCATGGTTCGGTCGTACCGTCAGGAACTGGACCGAGTGATCCCATCCTGGCTCTTGACTCGCACATATGCCGAACCGTTGTCCAACACCTTTGTCTCCATGCGCGCCGCTGTGATGTACGGTTCTCCGAGTATCACCGGATGCGAGGACGTCTCCTGCACGAAGAAGTGTTGATCGATCTCGACATCGCCGATTTTTACTCGTACATTCGGGTAGGCTCCGTGTAGCTCCTCCGTGGCACGCGTTGCTGCCTGTATCTTCCACCCGTGCTTGGTGTTGATCAACCACTTTCCCTTCTTGTAGAAGTCCATGGACATCAAGTTGATCTCCGAACCGTGGTCTAACAACGCCACCACCGGCTCCTGGACGTCCCCGATCCTAACAGGGGTTTCCATAATGGCCCTAGCCCAATGTAGCCTCGAGTAGTGGCTTTCCGCCAATTCGTCCTCCAGGGCCATGTCTTCTAGGTGCGTCGTTCGCACCTCCATCGGCTTCTCTAGCTCCGGCTCCGTTGAAAGCCTTTTCCGCTTCACGAAGTCTACGATGGAGTCGTGGAACTCCTTCTTGGCGATACCGAGCACTTCCCTCAGCGACAACTCCACTTTGCTGTTGAGGATCCGTTCCTCCAGGACCTTTCGTAGGTCTGTGGTCCTTTCGATCTCCGTGCTCAATCGATAACCGGCCTTCTTGGCCTTGTCCGGTGCGCCGGATGCACCGACATCACTCTGCTTTGGCCTGAACCGGATCTCATACCGTTGTGAGGGTTCGGCCCCCCCGGTCTTCCCTGCTCGCTTGTCTTCCACCAGAACCTCGTAGTTCTAGCACATGGCTTCCACGAAGCCCGCCTTCTCCTCGACCGGGTCACTCCACCCGGTTACCTCCCGGACCCGTCTTTCCGCGCGGTTCGCTTCCTCTTTCTTCAGCCTTACGCCGGCGAGGCCATCTAGCATCACCGGCCAGAATCCAGCTTCCTTCGTCTTCCGGTGTTCATCGCTTCTGACCCGGATTCCAACCGCCGCTTCTTCCATTAGCCGTTTCATACCCCCTCGTCCGACATTAAGATCCAGGGCCCTTCGGGTCTCGCTAGCGTGCACCCGACCGTTCCATAGGTACATGACGTTAGCTCTTATTGCTTCGGCGAAGTCCCCGCAGTCCTTTCGGGCGTGGCCGACCGCGTCGCACCACAAGCACCGGCTCCTAGTCGAAGGCCTTCGGTCACGGACTTGTTCGCCGCCGTCCCTTCGTGCTTGCATGATCTGGAGGTCCCTCACCATCTGAGTTAGCTCCTCCAGAGCCGCTCCTCCGGATGAGCCTTTGACCATGCCGGTCGAAGTCGAGCCGGTCTCGAGCCAGTCTCGGGTCTCTTCCCTTCGCGCTGGTGGGGGTACCTCGACCTTCCTTGTCGCAACAGAACCCGCCCCAGTCAAGCCTTTATCGACCCACTCACGCCGTTTGTCAAAACGGCTGCAGACTCTCTTTACCACGACCCAGTCGGTTGTTAGGCCGTCATCGATCTCCAACAGGAAGCCCACTTGCTCCCGGTTCCTTGCGTCCACCGATTTAATGAACAATAGGACACGACTCGTGTTCAGCACGGTCCGGTCCAGCGCCGAAAGTCGTGCGAAGCGTTCTTCAAACTCCCGAAGGAGCACTGACACGTTTCTCCCCTTTTCGGGGGTTTCCACCCATTCCATGAAGTCTCACTTTGACAACCGAAGCGCGTTGTCAAGCCCATATTTTTCAAGGAGCCGACCTTCATACTCTTCCCAGGTTCGAATCTCAGCCCGTACCTCAAGCACCTCCGCGTGGATGCCCGACATCGCTACCCGAGAGAATCCGGCCAGTCGCCTGTCCTCTGGGATGTCCCTCATCACCATTTTGGCTCAGTAGGCATCCAAATAGCTCATGGCGTCTTTCCCCCCGAACCGGCCTATCGTGCCAACGACCGCTTCAATAGCCCTATCGAGGGCGCCTGTGCCTTCGCGCGCACTCTCTATCCGATCCACAACTGAAGCCATGACTTCTGCAAGATCCAACCCTCTCATCTTTCTATTCCTCTGCCACCTCTTCACGTCAGGTTCACCAAATATGTCGCGTTGCTACGTGCGTGCGTGGAGAATGAGGCGGGACCACGGGGGCCTCGGACCGAGGAATAGCCAAATGAGGGGAGGGGAAGGAACTTGACTATGTAATTCTCATGCGCTCAAACCCACAGATTCACAGGATTTGCAACCAACTACAGAACGCGAGATGGAGACAGAATGAATGCTTATGTATATATAAATCAAGGTGTTACAATCGGCAAGCCGACGAATGATAGGCTCTGACGCCTGCACACACACACCCACACACACGCACAGACACAGAACGCGAGATGGAGACTCTATCGGTAGCACTCGGGCGTCCTGCGGAGCAGAGTTAGCCTCCCAAAACCTGCACAGAACAATTAAATGGGTGACGGAGGAGAGGAGAAGGGCTCAGTCCCAGTCTAGCAGCACTTCGTCCTCTACTAAACGCGATATATTTTTCAATACCTCTCCCTCTCTTTTATAGCCCAAGGAGGGAGGTCGTTACCACCCGTTACATCATGTTTATTCCCACTCCTTTCGGACAGGGATACGCATCGATTTTCTCCCTACTGAATGCGTGCTACTTAGGATTTCACCTCAGCCGACTTGTACCCTATCCACGTACTATACAACAAAACTTGTGCCCACATGTAAGGGCCGGTTTACGCACGTTATACGCGGTTTCCGCCTAGGGACGGTTTTCTCCACGACAACGTTGATCGAGGCTTGAGTCCGTCTCGATCCCTTCGCTCAGGGGTGGTCGGGTGGATCGGCACCCTTCTTTCTCTCTCTCCTTTCTTATTTTATATCTATTATATCCTTATCATATGCTTACTTTAGATCATGCCTCTAACAATTGGTATCCAAGACATGTTTCTAATGTTTCTTTTGTTGGTTGTTTTTTTGTCTTGTTGGATGACGATCGATCGATGTATAGTTAATATGTGTTTTCTTCTTCTTCTGTTCTTTCTTATTTTTTTCTATTCTTTCTTCTCCCAATCTAATCATGTATAGTCAATATGTGTTTTCTTTTATTGATTCAATAATGTTGTAGTGGTAATTAATTGGTTGTATAAAACATTTACATATGTGTATGAGGTCAAACCTCATTTGACATATATTTGATATGTGATTCGTGTCGTATACGTACAAGGTTAATACCTCAATTGCCTATTACATTCACATACATATGTTACGTATGCGTATGAGGGGAATACCTGGATTTCTATGTAAATGATATGTGATTGGTGCCATATGCATAAGAGGTCAATACCTCAATTGTGTATTACGTTATATTTTGGATGTTTCATGTGCGTTGAGGCTATATGCCTCGATTACGTTTCTCGATTTCATCATTTGTTGGCTATTTTATGTTACGATTTTTTTAATATACGCATGTGTGGTCACGTGTATACGTATTTGAACGTATACATGTGATAAACATATATATGTGTATATTAGTTATTACGTGATTTTGTATATCGAACATTGTCCTTTTCGGGGAAAGGATCTTGGTGGCCATCGTCACATTTTTGTGAGAATGGCGTAGTCACCATCCTTTTTTCAACAATTTTTTTGTTGTCATCCCTGTTGGTCACTTTGATTTTGCTACACGTTATAACGAAACGATCATAGCCACAATGATGTTCAGAGCATAGGGCTTGACCCACTTCATGTGAGGTCGCTCCTATGACACATGTATCGAACATCCCTCCCTCGTTACATGGATGTCAAGAGCAATACTAAGACAGAGAAGTACTATCAGGAACAATACTAAGACAGAGAAGGAATTAGTACTAAAAGATGAGGATTAGTACTAAGGGAGGTGTAGAACTCTCGAGAGAAGGAAAGAGTGAGTGAGAGAAAAGAAATATATATTAACGTTGTCGTGCCTTTCGGCTCCGGATCGTTGCGTGAGTCGGGTGGGAACCATTGAGGTTTTGGACTAGGAGAAAGAAGAATACAATATAAGGCTAGTTATGAATAGGTAGAAAAAGAAGTAAGAAATAAAACTTGTGAATCCCACGTTTTTAGTGTATTTTAATCAATATTTAGATTGTAAGAAAGAGAATTTTGATAATAAACTCATGAATCCCACGAATATATTAGATTGATCAATCCTTGTAAAATAATCAACAACATCATACATCTTTCTCTCCTCCATATATAAGGATGGAAGAGGCTAAGCATAGCTTCATGCTTTTTCTAAAGTGTTCATGCACACTAAATGTGCTTGAGTTGCCTTTTACACTATGCTTTTATTTCCTAAATATAGTGCTCATGCTCGCTAGATGTGCATGAGTAATTTTTTATTGGTGTACATTTTTCTTACAAATAAAGTATTCATGCATTCTAAAAATGCATGACTTGCCTTTTAATAAAGGTAGGCATAAATAAAGGTCTTATACGTATTAAATATATATTTAGAACACTTAGGATAAGTTAGTACAATGGTAAGGTTGGGGTTTGTCTATATGGAGGTATAGGGTTCAAATCTTGCCCTATGCATGTAACAATCTTTTCTTCAATTTATAAATTTGTCTCTTCATCCGGTGAGAGACTCTCACCGGCCTTCTTTATCCGACTCTTGTCGATTCTGCTTGATTTGGTTCTTACCGGGTCTTCCTTCATCCGGTTCTCACTGGTTCTCCTTACCGGTTCTTCCTTGTCCCATATGTGCCGAAGTTCCCGATGCTCATTATTCGCCTTCATCCGTATCACTCTCCGATTCTCCCCTTATGTCGACTATGAGTTGAAGTCCACTTTCTTCACTTCCCACATCACCGCGATCTTTGTCCAGTTGCTCCTCGTTGTCGGTCTTGTCTAGGGTTACATAGGGTTCTTTGTCAGTCTGGTTCTTGAAAATCTTCACCCGTTTCCCCGCTATAGGCACCCGTAGTATTGTTCCATCCAACTCGCATAGTCGGTAAGTTCCGTTGTCGAAAACTTTCCGAACCTCGTATGGCCCGAACCACCTTTTCGTGAACTTCCGTATCGTTGTATGTTGATGATCTAGACTACTGTCATAGATAATCACCCAATCTCCTTCTTCAATCTTCCGCGGTCGTAGTCGATGCTTTGTGTCGAATCAGCTTTTGTCCGGAATCGCACTTCCCGTTGTCGGCGTGTTGCTTCCGCTATGTCTTGCGGTCTTCCCTCCAGTTGTTGTATACGGACCGCGAGTAGTTCTTCCCGACTCATCTCTTCCTTCCACAACAACACTATCCATGTCGCAATTGCGGTTTCCGTCGGCATTACCGGTGCTTGTCCGGTCATGAGTTCGGCCAGCATAAAACTAGTCACGGAGCTATGCATCATCCGATCCACCCATAGGCATATGGGAGCATCTGCGGCCAATCCTTCACCCTTCCGTCGCATGCTTTGGCAAGTGCTTTGACGATCGGACTATGTCCTTGTTCGATTTTCTTGTTGGCCTCCGGATTGTATGCCGTTGTTAGTGTTAACCGAACTCCATGTTTGGTGAAGAATTCCCTAGCCTTATCAGAGTCGAGTTCTCTCCAATCCACAATCACTTGTCCTACGCACCAGTACCTGCAAAACACCTCCTCCAAAAGAAATTGGCATACTGCAGAACACGTTTTCCTTCGTAGCGCTCAACCTTCTACTTGGTTTGTGAGATCTTCCCGAGCTAACACCAAGTACTTCTTTTGTCCGATCCCAGTTGGCATGGCTACAATGTCGACCATCCATTTGAAGTTGATTGTCGGTGAGAATGTCGGATGTAACTCATCTCGGTGTCGAACTCCGGAGCAGATTTGACACTTCTCACAGCTTTCCATGAACTCCGTTATATCTTTGCACATATTCTTCCACCAATATTTTTGTTTGATTTTCACAAAAGTTGCCCATGTTCCTCGATGTCCAGCCCAATCGGATTCGTGAAACTCAGACATTATCCGGTTTTGTTGCTCTTTCGTCCCGACTACCCGAAGTGGTATGCCATCCGGTCTTTTCGGCTCCCTCCATATTAATCCATTTTTCAAGAAGAACTTTTGGACTTGCCTCTTCTTCCTTCGGATCTCAGCTCTCTTCTCTTTATCGTCCGATGATTCCTCAATCTCTTGTAGCACCTTCCCGATTATCAAGATTTCTCCCTCGTATTCTTCTTCTCGGAATTCTCGGATTACGTTTACTCGGCATATGTGCTCCGAAGCAAAGTAGTCTTTAGAAACTTCTTCATTATCGGATTTGGCTATGTCGTCTTCGAACCGAGCCCTTGATAGCATATCTACTACCGCGTTGTCTTTTCCGGATATGTGTCATACGTCCGGGTTAAGCGACTTAACATATGCAATCCATCTTAGCATAGCCACATCCGGTATCGTGCAACACCGCATCATCCTTAGTATCGGAAGACAATCCGTTTCGATCACTACTTCGGCTCCGATAAAATAATCTCAATCCGATTTGATTGCCAACACGACTCCCCATAATTCTCTTTTGCTTGTGCATAACCACGTTGCCTTTCGTTGAGAACCTTTGCTCCAAATCGGATTGGATATCGCGAACCATCTGAGTCGACTTGATTGATGACCCATCCGATTCCGGTTGGACTTGTATCATCCGTTACTATGATCAGTCGCTCATAGCTCGGCTTCTTAAGTGCTTCAGCCCTCCGTAGTGTTTTCTTGAGCTTCTTCATGGCTTTGGTGTGTTCCGGTTTCCATTCGAACTTCTTCCCCTTCCGCAATAAGTGATAGAGTGGGTCCCCAATATGTGCATAGTGCGGAATCCATATGTGATAAAATGCACAAGCTCCAAGAAACCTTCGGACTTCGGATCGATCTTGGTTGGTGACGGTCCTCAGCCGTAGGGCCCACATAGATGTCCGACTACCAATATCTCTTCTTGCCCGAATGCCGATTTCTCCCCGGAAAGTGTTAGGTGCACATCTTCTAACTTTCGAAGCACTTTCTCGCAATCATGAATATGGTCGACTACGAACTTTCAGCATTCCCGAACATCCACAGTTTCATCTTTTTCTTCTACCGCACCTCCTTTCATCTGAATGTCATCTAGGAACGACATCGTTATCTCTGGAATGCAATCTTGAAGCACCTTGTTCATCGCGTTCATCATATGTGCAACCGAGTTTGTCGCTCGTTGTGGTAGTGTGCACATTCAGACTAATCCTATCGGTGTTCGCATGGTAGTGATTTCTCGGCTTTCCACGACTAGTTGGAATTGGTCAGACCCCGAGTATAGGTCTCCGATGGAGTATATTGCACGACTGGCAAATGCTTCCGCAAATTTGTCCACTATCGGACCGACTTCGGAGTTCCGGATCGTGACCTTGTTCACCGGTTGCAAGTCTTGGATAAATCGGAGTGACCCATTCTTCTTTGGAACCGTAAACCATCGATTTGAGTACGGAGCGTTTGATGGCTCTAGAATCCCCATTGCTACCTTCTCCTTGAGCAAGTCGATGACTTTCAGAATATGCGCCCGTGGCACTGGAATCGGTTTCAGGTTCCACGGCACATGGTCAATTGTGAAGATCACCATCGGCTCCACTATCTTCGGATCAACGCACCCTATCTCCTTCGATGTGAATGCAAATGCTTTCCCATGTTGTTCCAACATCCCACGGAATCGTTCTTCTTCATTCTTTAAGAGGAATGCACCTCCACCGATCCAAAGTTTCTTCTAGGTCTCATCCGTGAAGGCATGTCTGATATACACGGACTTCTGAAGTGTCGGATCTCCCGAGACTTCTTTCCTCATTTCCTCGCTATCGGCGAGTAACGGTCCCGCGACCAGTTTCACTTTCTTCTCCACAGTCTTGTATTTCGTACTTACCATTGCTTCTTCTTTGCGGAGCGCATCCAGCCCCATTTTTGCAATGATCTCGTACATCTCCACCGATTCCACCGGGACTACCCGGTCTCCTTGGCTTTTATCCTCCACAAGATCTTCAAGCCGTTGTAGCGTGTTCCCATAGAACATTTCTTGGACTATCCCCACGATTTCTTCGTCTTCTTTTATTATTGATGCTGACCGCAACTTATCCTCTACTTTTCGGTATTCTTTCTTCTTTTCTCCGGTTACGGCCATGTACATAGATGCCCCATCCGGACTGATTCGTACTTGTTTTGCTCCGAGAGTTTTCTTCCTGTGTGGGGTATCAGGGCTTCTCGGACTATCACTTCCCCACTTCGCAAAAGTCCGCCCTAAAAATCCATCCTTGTTTGGGACAAAAGCTCTCTCTTGTTCCTTTCATGATTTGACGACACAGTTAGGATTTGGATGAATTTCCCTCCACTTTGGCTCCAAATTCGTGCAAAAGTCGCACCGCTATCGAGCACCTTGGTCTCCATCCGTGAAGCCATGATAAAGGGTTGCCCAAGGATCACGGAATGTGAGACCTCGTCTTGTATGAAGAAATTCTAGTCGATCTCGACATCCCCGATCTTCACCGTCACATCCGGACAAGCTGCAAATAGATCTTCCGTTGCTTTAGTGGCTGCCCGAATCTTCCATCCATGGTTAGTGTTTATAGGCCACTTCCCCTTCCGGTAGAACTCCTTGGAAATCAAATTGATCTCTGATCCGTGATCAATCAATGCTAGCACAGGCTCTTTGATGTTGCCGATTCGGACCAGAATCTTCGTAGTTGCATGTGCCAAGTGTGGCCTTGTGTAGTGGGAATTTGGAATTTCGTCCCCCACTTCGGTGTCATTCATCAAAACCGTGTTCGCATTTACCCTTGGAGCGTTCTCCTTCGTACTTTGACTTTTTCTATTCACGAGATCCACAAGAAGATCATGGAACTCCTTCTTCGCTATTCTAAGTAATTCCCGAAGTGAAAATTCTACCCGGCTATCGAGGATTCTCTCCTCGAACACCTTTTTCAAATCCGTTTGTTGTTCAATGTCTGAGGTGAGCTTGAATGCCGGAATCGTCTTTTCTTTTCCCTTCCCTCCGGAGTTCCAGCTTTCCGGTGTCTTCGATGGTCCGTGCGCTGTCATTTCTTGTCTATATACACTTCATGCAATTGACATAAGGCGTACACGCTATTCTTATCGACGGGGCACTCCCATCTCGTAGCTTCACGGATGCCTTCCGCAGTGCTTCAGATCTCATTGGAGTCGGTTTGCTTAGGGTTTTCTAGCACATCCGACAAAATAGATGTTGTTGCTCGCGATGACTCACCCACACTTATTCTCACGGTTGTCGCATAATTACCTTTCGCTGCTATTTCCTCCTCTAGGACCTTCTTCATGCCGCCTTTCCGGAAGTTCGGTCGGAGTGGATTTCGAGAGTCCATCGAATGAAGCCGATTTCCCTCGTAGTAGATAAGATCTCGTCGTAACGCCTCCTTGTGCTCGTCGCAATCCCTCCGATCATGTTCGGTGCTATCACACCATATACACCAACGGTCCATATACTTGGAACTTGTGGGACGGTGATCCGACTTCTTCACCATCGCGATTTTTAGATTCTCCATCTCCTTCAGCAACTGCTCCACTGTGGTTCCGTCGATTCCCTTCTCGGTCATAGTCTCCCGAGCCTGCGGTTGATGGTCTTCCAATCCGGATCTTGGTTTCGGAATCGGTTCCGAAACCCTCTTTTCTTCATTAGCAAGCCATTACCCCCTCTTCGTGTATCGTGCGACGATATCCCGCACGCTTTCCCATGTTTCGATGAGGCCACTCTCAGTGGTCGTGTCCTCCAAAAGCACTCCAAGATCTTTCCAGTCCCAGATGTCCACGGCTCGTAGGAACATGATCACTTTGTCGGTGTGAGGATAGCTTGATCTCTCGCAGACAACCTCCAGAACCGACTTTCGAATGACAAAAACACATCGAGTGTCATGAGATGGCAAGACTCGAACCCATGACCTTATGGTATATGGGTCGAGCTCTTAACCATCTCACCATCTATTGTAATTCATAGAATATTATTTTCATTTATGTTTTATTATAAGAAAGTAATGTATATTCCAGATTTCTCTGGAACATTCTAGAAGCTTCAGGATTATTCCTGAGAACACTATAAAAGAAGGCACTAAGCATTATGTTGAACCAAATTGGTTCAACACCAGTCTTAAGCCTCTTAGTCGATTTGTACTTATCTTTCATATAATATAAGAGCTGCTGTCATCATCCTATTTCTCTCTCTCTCTCCTCTTCTCACTTCCTCTCTCTCTCGGGAATCTTACGCAGTCCCGTCCTCTTAGTACTAATAGTACTAATAGTACTACTCTTCTTAGTACTAATTCCATCTCTGTTTTAGTACTATTCCTGACAGTTTGAACCAATTTTTTCCTCTAGCCTACTTGTCACTCTCCCTCATCTTCCTACCCTTTCCCCTATACTATGGCTACTGTTAGCGCCCAAGAATACCAATCCGTTTTCTCCGAGCTACAGTGCCTAAAAGAAAAGTTTGTTGCCTTGGAACAAGAAAACCAACGGCTGATAGGGGATCTACAACAAATCGCTCTAGAAAAACAACAAACGCAACAACAACATGGGGAGTTAGCGTTACGGGTACAACAACTCGAAGCAGCGTTGCAACAACAAGGATCCAGTCCCCAAGGATTTCATAAAGAGCCCAAGATTGGACTTCCTGTGAAATTTGATGGAACGCGTTCGCAATTTCGGGGATTCCTTAATCAGGTACGCTTAGTCATCCAGATGCATCCTTCCCGATATCCCATTGATGCATCTCGAGTCGGCCTAATAGGCACGCTACTTAGCGGCTCAGCCTTGGCATGGTTCGCTCCGCTTCTAGAAAAACAATCGCCCTTGCTTAATAACTTTGAAGATTTTATTGGTGAGTTTAAAGCCTGCTTTGGAGACACCGATAGCATCAGGACGGCGATCAACAAGATCCGGCGATTGCGTCAAGGCGATCGTCCAGCCTCTGCCTACGCGGCGGATTTCCGCCTACTTGCTTCAGATATACCCTGGGATGATCAAGCACTAATGGAGCAGTTTCGCTATGGCTTGCGAAACGATGTCAAAGATCTACTTCTAACTTTCCCCGAAGAACCAAAGTCTCTTACGGAGGCAATCAGTCGAGCAGTTCGATGTGACAACCGCCTTTTTGAACGGCGTTCAGAACATCAATTACAGATACCACGCTCTAGGCCAGAGCCCACTTACGCCGCAGTCGCGGCTAAACCGTTTGCACGAGACATACCTCAAGCAAATACTTCGACACCGATGGAGATCGATACCATGCGTCGACGCGGCCCGTTATCGGAAGAAGAAAAGCAACGACGACGTGCCAATCGATTATGCCTTTATTGCGGTGGACCAGGACATATCGCCATCAATTGTCCCCATAGGCCAAGAAGACAGGTAAATCAAATTGTCGCCTGTACTAAACCTGAGTCAATTCTTCCCTTCGGAGTGTCTGATAGTAGTAATAGTACTAATAGAGTGTCAGATAGTATTCATAGTACTAATAGCCCAAGTATCTCAAATAAATTTGAAATCCTTAGTCAATTAGATGAAGAGTTAAACGATTGAGTCCAGCCAAAATAGGAGCCATTTGGTTGGACAGCAGCCCTAGATCTGTACAGCCCATTAGTGGTTCCATTCCTTCCAAGCAAGTTAGCAATGTGTTCCTAGCCCAAGTCATTGTTAGTACTAAAAGTACTCCCCCAGTACCCGTCCTAGCACTTTTAGATTCCGGAGCTAATTCCTGTTTCATGGATCGAAATTTTGCCCAAGCTTCTCAGATATCCTTAAGAAAACTTCCTTGTCCCGCATCTGTAGTGGTCATTGATGGTCGTCCCATTGCTTCCGGGAATATTGTAGAAGAATCAGAACCCATTCAAGTTGTCCTAGGTAGTTTTGTGTGTATAATATCATTTAATATAATTAGTAGTCCAGAGCATCCCATTGTCCTAGGATTACCTTGGCTTGAGTTACATAATCCAGCCATAGATTGGAGAACAAGAGAAGTCCGATATCGACCACCCCAAGAATCAACTCGCCGAGTTTCGACCATTTCACTCCATCAACTACGCGAAGAAGGACCCAAGGAGGCAATGTTCCTATTTTCCATATCAGTACATCCTTCCAGCACTATTAAGAAGGACTCCTCAGTACAACTTCCGGCAAAATATCATCCTTATGCCGATGTATTTGACAAGGTAAAAGCCGGTACCCTTCCTCATCACCGTCCCTATGACTGTCCCATCGATTTACAACCAGGAACCGAGCCACCATGGGGACCAATTTACAACCTGTCACCCATCGAGTTAGAAGTCCTTCGAGCCTACATAGAGGAGAACTTGGCAAGCAGGTTCATCCGTCATTCGAAATCTCCGGCCGGTGCACCCATCTTCTTTGTCAAGAAGAAAGATGGCTCACTTCGTCTTGTCGTTGATTACCGCGGATTAAATAAAGTCACCATCCGGAATAGGTATGCACTTCCTCTTATATCAAGTCTTTTAGAGCGAGTTAATGGTGCCAAGTTTTTTACTAAAATCGACCTACGCGGAGCGTATAATCTCGTGCGGATCCGACCGGGAGATGAGTGGAAGACCGCTTTTCGCACGCGGTATGGGCATTTTGAGTATACTGTTATGCCGTTTGGCCTAACCAATGCACCCGCAGTCTTCCAACACATGGCAAATGATATATTCAGAGACCTCTTGGATATCTGTTTGATCATTTATCTGGATGATCTGTTGATTTATTCGAAGACCCAGGAAGAGCACGACTCTCATGTACTATTAGTACTAAAGCGACTCCGCGAGAATGGTCTTTATGCCAAGCTAGAAAAATGTAGCTTTGACTGCAAGCAAGTGGAATTTCTAGGCTACGTCATCTCCTCAAAGGGCATCGCCATGGATCCAGCTAAGATCCAAACTATACTAGAGTGGCAAATTCCACGGTCGGTACGAGATGTACAATGTTTTCTAGGTTTTGCTAACTTCTACCGTAAGTTTATACAGGATTACTCGAAGATTATTTTACCTCTCACACAACTTACGAAGAAGGGCCAAGCATTTCTTTGGTCCATTGAAGCAGATATGGCTTTTCGGCATCTTAAGAAAGCCTTTACATCAGCACCGATTCTAGCTCATGTGGATACAAGCAAACCATTCATCATGGAGGCCGACGCATCAGATTTTGCCCTCGGTAGCATCCTTTCTCAACAAGGTGATAAAGAAGAGTTGCATCCGGTGGCTTTCCATTCGCGCAAATTCGATGTCGCAGAAATCAACTACGAAATACATGACAAGGAGTTATTAGCCATCGTGGATTCATTTGTACAATGGCGGCATTTCTTAGAGGGCTCTCCACATCAGGTCATTGTCTTCAGCGATCATAAAAATCTTGCTTATTTTCAGAACGCTCGCGTACTAAATCGACGGCAAGCTCGGTGGGCACAATTCCTCACGCGTTTCGACTTCAAAATCACATATCGACCGGGGAAGCAGCAAGGAAAAGCAGATGCACTATCACGACGTTCATATCTTGCACCTCGTCCTGGTGAAGCAACATTTGATAATCAAAAGCAAGTAATCTTGGGACCAACACGATTGCACACGACGCGGATTTTTCACACCCCGATGGATTCACGGATTACCGATGACATACGTGCAACCTTGAAGACGGATAGTTTTGCTCAAGACATCCTGGCGCACATTGATACTTCTCGGGCATCCTGTTCTCAGTCTCAACAACCAGGTATTGACTACCGACAATTCGAATATCATGATGGTTTGTTATTCTTTAAAAAGCGCGTATATGTCCCCGATTGCTCCTGTCGCCTTCAAATTGTCCAACATTGTCACGACACCCATACGGCGGGACATTTCGGTAGTACTAAGACGTTGGAGCTAGTGCAGCGATCTTTTTGGTGGCCCCACATGCGCCGTTTTGTCGACGACTACGTTTGGACCTGTGATGCTTGCTGCCGAGCAAAGATGCCACGACACCATCCATATGGCTTGTTGGAACCTTTACCAATTCCAAGTAAGCCATGGCAGTCTATTTGTCTTGATTTTATCACAGATCTGCCGGTCTCGAAAGGGTTCGATGCTATCCTAACCGTCGTCGATCGATATACGAAGATGGCACATTTTGTGCCATGTACTAAAGCCATCACTAGCGAGGAAACCGCCGCTCTTGTTATGTGTGAGGTTTTTCGGCATCATGGCCTCCCAGACAGTATTATCAGTGACCGAGGCCCGCAATTTGTCTCCAAATTTTGGCAGCATCTCTTCAAGATGCTCAAGGTCTCCTGCAACCTCTCCTCCGGCTACCATCCTCAAACCGACGGACAGGCGGAACGAACAAACCAAACGCTGGAGCAATATCTCCGGTGTTTCCTGAGTTATCAACAGGACGATTGGGCCGAGATTCTCCACTTTGCGGAGTTTGCGTATAATAATGCTATTCACTCCTCGACTCGGGTCTCCCCATTTTTCGCTTATACCGGTTTCCATCCTCGCTGGTCGGTGATCGACACTCCGGAGCTACCTACCAACCCTCGTGCCGAGGATCATTTGGAGAGGCTACGCAAGATCCAGATGGATCTCTCTACTCACCTTCGTCATGCTCAACACACACAGAAGACTTATGCGGATTGTCATCGGATTCCCTCCTCTTTTGCCATCGGAGATCGAGTATGGCTCTTACGTCGTCACATCAAGACTACTCGACCGTGCGACAAGTTGGATTATCGACGACTCGGTCCTTTCCGTATTACGGGGAAGATTAATGATGTCACCTTCCGCCTTGATCTCCCTCCGCAGCTTCAGATACATCCGGTTTTCCATTGTTCTCTTCTTGAACCTTATAAAGCAAACACCATTCCCGATCGTGTGACACCACCGCCGCCCCCACTGGAGTTGGACGCCGGCCCGGAGTATGAAGTTGCTGCCATCCTCGATTCCAAACTTGTTCGCAACAAACTCTATTACTTGGTCGATTGGCTCGGTTATAGTCCGAGCGAACGTACTTGGGAACCCGTCGAGAATGTTGCCAATGCACAAGATCTTCTTGCTGATTTCCACCGAAAGTATCCGGACAAACCCGGTCCGCAAGTAGCGCTGACTCGTTCCACTCGTCGTCTTTAAGGGGGAGATAGTGTCATGAGATGGCAAGACTCGAACCCATGACCTTATGGTATATGGGTCGAGCTCTTAACCATCTCACCATCTATTGTAATTCATAGAATATTATTTTCATTTATGTTTTATTATAAGAAAGTAATGTATATTCCAGATTTCTCTGGAACATTCTAGAAGCTTCAGGATTATTCCTGAGAACACTATAAAAGAAGGCACTAAGCATTATGTTGAACCAAATTGGTTCAACACCAGTCTTAAGCCTCTTAGTCGATTTGTACTTATCTTTCATATAATATAAGAGCTGCTGTCATCATCCTATTTCTCTCTCTCTCTCCTCTTCTCACTTCCTCTCTCTCTCGGGAATCTTACGCAGTCCCGTCCTCTTAGTACTAATAGTACTAATAGTACTACTCTTCTTAGTACTAATTCCATCTCTGTTTTAGTACTATTCCTGACATCGAGGACCTTCATCCCCTTATCCCGTGTTTCCACCCAATCTTCGAATCCCCTCCTCATTTCCTTGGAGGAGTCCTCGATGGCGAACGTGGTCTTTAGCGCCTCTTCAAATGCCTCCCACATCAGATTTTGCTACTGTATCCCGTGGATACTCCTTGAAGCTCGTCGGTCGCCACCCGGTTGAAGGATGTCACTTGCAGTCCTTCCGAAATCCCGCACCGTAACATTTCCGCCTTGTAATCTCGCAAATCCCGCGACACATCTTTCCCATTGAATTGCCCGTTGCGTTGCACGAGCCACTCTATTGCCGCTACAATCTCCGACATCGCGTGTTGTTCTTGTAGCATCCGCTCATGTTGTTAGCCCCTGGTTGATTTTCCATCTCCTTGCCACTCAGTTTCACGTCAGGTTCACCACTTATGTCGTGCCTTTCGGCTCCGGATCATTGCGTGAGTCGGGTGGGAACCACTGAGGTTTTGGACTAGGAGAAAGAAGAATACAATATAAGGCTAGTTATGGATAGGTAGAAAAAGAAGTAAGAAATAAAACTTGTGAATCCCACGTTTTTAGTGTATTTTAATCAATATTTAGATTGTAAGAAAGAGAATTCTGATAATAAACTCATGAATCCCACGAATATATTAGATTGATCAATCCTTGTAAAATAATCAACAACATCATACATCTTTCTCTCCTCCATATATAAGGATGGAAGAGGCTAAGCATAGCTTCATGCTTTTTCTAAAGTGTTCATGCACACTAAATGTGCTTGAGTTGCCTTTTACACTATGCTTTTATTTCCTAAATATAGTGCTCATGCTCGTTAGATGTGCATGAGTAATTTTTTATTGGTGTACATTTTTCTTACAAATAAAGTATTCACGCATTCTAAAAATGCATGACTTACCTTTTAATAAAGGTAGGCATAAATAAAGGTCTTATACGTAAAATTTATATTCTTAGGATAAGTTAGTACAATGGTAAGGTTGGGGTTTGTTTACGTGGAGGTATTGGGTTCGAATCTTGCCCTATGCATGTAACAATCTTTTCTTCAATTTATAAATTTGTCTCTTCATCCGGTGAGAGACTCTCACCGGCCTTCTTTATCCAACTCTTGTCGGTTCTGCTTGATCTGGTTCTTACCGGGTCTCCTTACCGGGTCCTCCTTGCCGGTTCTTCCTTCATCCGGTTCTCACCGGTTCTCCTCATCGGGTCCTCCTTACCGGTTCTTCCTTGTCCCGTCTGGAGGAATAAAAATGCAATTTTCACGTAGTGTGCGAATTACACTACGACAACGTCTTCTAAGGCCAAAATTGTTCCATGACACAAATGGTTTACAACAGAAAATGGGATATTTACCCATTCATCGAGAGTAAAAATTAAATTAAAATAAGATAAAATAGAGTTTAAGCTAAATAGTTCTAGTAAAATAATAAACATGTTCTATATAAAAATCATGTTCTATAATGAAAATGTTATACTAGGCCTAATTTCATTTCAATCCAAGTCTCTCGAAGAGAAGCGGGAGGTCAAAGGGTTGCGATGTGGATGTGGCCCGTGATGTCAATGTAAAAGGTACCCCAACCATAGCTTCTAGTCGACGTAGCTCACGTTCCCTTATCTTGTTAATCTTTTTTACTCCACGCTATCGTGCGGTTTTTCACACACGATATGAAAACTAGTAAAACATTTATTTAAGATTAGCTTAATGTATTCATATGGAAAGATAGATGTCTTCAAGAGCTTTATAACGTATTTTACTACGCATGAAACGGATAAACAAGTATCAGGTTATGTGAGTGTGAAGTTTGAAGAAAAAAAAGAAAAGACAAAACTATGAGATATCCCACATAGATAGGACAACATTCGAACCCAAGATATATAATGGAAACCAAAACATATTCATTCTATCAATGTGTGGAGCACAAAATGTTCAAGGTGACTTGGGCTACATTGTGTGGTGTGCATGTTTTAGGCATATGTGCGTGTGCACGACCGTGTGGATGCTATGGGCGTATGCGTGTGCAAGTTTCGGACATTTTCGGACATTTTCGGACATACGCGCATGTGCAAGTTTCGGGCGAACGCGTGCACGACCGCCTGCACGTTTCGGACGGACACACGCGTGCGTGGATGCATACACCATGCGGTCGGGACTTTTAGGCATATGTGCGTGTGCACGACCGTGTGGATGCTATGGGCGTATGCGTGTGTGCACGACTGTGTGGACATTTTCGGACGTACGCGCATGTGCAAGTTTCGGGCGAACGCGTGCACGACCGCCTGCACGTTTCGGACGGACACACGCGTGCGTGGATGCATACACCATGTGGTGGGGACTTTTAGGCATATGTGCGTGTGCACGACCGTGTGGATGCTATGGGCGTATGCGTGTGTGCACGGATGTGTGGACATTTTCGGACGTACGCGCATGTGCAAGTTTCGGGCGAACGCGTGCACGACCGCCTGCACGTTTCGGACGGACACACGTGTGCGTGGATGCATACACCATGCAGTCGGGACTTTTTGCGCACAGACGCGTTTATGGTTTGGTTGCGACGCACGCACGAATATGCTGTCGTAGTGTGAATTACACACTATGTGAGATATGTAAAACACTATATCCGATTTAGAGTACGTATAATAAATAAAAAAATATTAAAAATATTTATTATGTGCATAGGGCAGGATTCAAACCCTGTACCTCCACGTAGACAAACTGTAGCCTTACCACTATACTAGCATACTATGAATCTTAAAGTTATACTAAACTTTATCTCATCTAAATATTCTAGATATGCATGGTACAAAAAGTTATTCATGCATACACACTCGAGTTAAAAGAAAAGATGGGATAGAAAGCTAATCATGCACATGCAGTGTGCATGAAAACTAAAGTTAGGAAAAGCAAGATGCTTGCATGTGATAAACTTAGACTCTTCCAACTCTATATAAGGAAGAGAGAAAGATGTATAGGGGTTGTTGATTTTCTTTAGAAGGATTGATTAATACAAAATATTCGTGGGATTCATGATTTTACCATCTAATTCTCTCTTACAATCTAATTGCCCATTAATACATTATACTCGTGGGATTCACGAGTTTCATATCTTCTTCTTACTATCACTTCCTAACTAACATTATCTCATATTCTTCTTTCTCGTAGTCCAAAACCCCAGCGGTTCCCACCCGACTCACGCAAATGATCCGGCGCCGAAAGGCATGACACAAGTGGTGAACCCGACGTGAACACGGGTGGCAAGGAGATGGAAAATCAACTAGAGGCTAACAACATGATGATGATGTTCGAGCGGATGCTTCAAGAACAACGTGCGATGTCGGAGATAATGGCGATAGTAGAGCGTCTCGTGCAATAGATCGGGCAATTCAACGGAAAGGACGTATCTCGCTATCTTCGGGACTACAAGGCGGAAATGATATGGTGTGGGATTTCGGAAGGACTACAAGTGACATCCTTCAACCAGGTGGCTGTCATGATATGGCAAGACTCGAACCCTTGACCTTAGGTTATATGGGTCGAGCTCTTGACCATTAGATCATCTATTGTAATACGTAGGATATTATTTTCATTTACATTTTATTATAGGAAATTAATGTATATTCCAGATTTCTCCGGAACATTCTAAAAGCTTCAGGATTACTCCTGAAAACACTATAAAAGAGGGCACTAGGCATTATGTTGAACCAAATTGGTTCAACGCTAGTCTTAAGCCATTTAGCCACCATTGTATATTCTCTTCACATAATACATATCTTTCGTATCATCACTCTCTCCCTCTCTCGATCTCTCTCTTTCTCTCTATCTCGCTCACTTCTTCCTTCTCTTAAAGAAGTTCTACACCTCTCATAGTACTAATCCTTCGTTTAGTACTAATTCCTTCTTTGTCTTAGTACTGTTCCTGACAGTTTGAACCAATTTTCCTACTTTCTGTCTCTCTAATTTCCGACTAATCTCTTATTCCTCTTTTCTTTCATCCCATGGCCACTGTTAGTGCTGAAGAATATCAATCTGTTTTCTCGGAATTTCAATGCTTGAAAGAGAAGTTCCATGCTTTGGAACAAGAAAACCAATGGTTGATGGGGGATCTTCAGCAAATCTCCTTACAAAAGCAGCAAACGCAACAACAGCATGGGGAACTTGCGTTACGCGTGCAACAACTCGAAGCCACCATCGTAGCGATGCAACAACAAGGGCCCGGAACACAAGGGATTCATAAAGAACCCAAGATTGGCCTTCCCACGAAGTTCGATGGAACGCAATCGCAGTTTAGAGGGTTCCTTAACTAGGTACGATTAGTTATTCAAATGCATCCTTCCCGATATCCCACCGATGCATCACGAGTGGGTTTAGTAGGCACTTTGTTAAGTGGCTCAGCGTTGGCATGGTTCGCTCCACTATTAGAAAAGGAATCTCCGTTACTCAACAATTTTGAAGAGTTTCTAGGTGAGTTTAAAGCATGTTTCGGAGATACTGACAGCATCAGGACCGCAATCAACAAAATTCGGCGATTACGCCAAGGTGACCATCCAGCCTCCGCATACGCTGCAGATTTTCGCCTACTCGCCGCCGATATCCCTTGGGATGATCAAGCGTTGATGGAGCAATTCCGTTATGGTTTACGCAACGACGTCAAGGATTTACTCTTGACCTTCCCCGAGGAGCCAAAGTCCTTAACAGAGGCAATCAATCGCGTGATGAGATGTGACAACCGCCTCTTTGAGCGAGGTTTGGAACGACAAGTACAAATGCCGAGGGCAAGATCAGAACCCACCTATGCCTCAATGGTAGGAAGACCTTTTCCGAGGGAGTCATATAATGTGCCTCCAGCGAATACTCTGACACCGATGGAGATTGACACTACACGTCGTCAAGGGCCATTATCCGAAGAAGAAAAGCAGCGATGCCGTACAAATTGACTGTCTTTACTGCGGTGGACCAGGACATATCGCAATAAATTGCCCCCATAGGCCAAGAAGACAGGTAAACCAAATAGTCGCTAGTTCTAATTGTACTAAACCCGAGCCTATTTCAGTAGGGATATTTGATAGTCCTAATAGTACTAATAGCCTAGATCTAGCGAACAAATTTGATGTCCTTAGTCAGTTAGAAGAAGAGTTAAACGACTAAGTCCAGCCAAAATAGGAGCCGTTTGGTTGGACAACCCTAGATCTATGCAACCCATTAGTGGTTCCATTCCCTCTAAGCAAGTTAGTGATATGTTCGTAGCCCAAGTAATAGTTAGTACTAAAAGTACCCCTCCAGTACATGTCCTAGCACTCCTAGATTCCGGAGCGAACTCCTTCTTTATGGATAAGAAATTTGCTCAAGCTCATAAGATATCCCTAAGAAAACTCCAGTGTCCAGCCTCTATAGTAGTCATTGGACGTCCCATTGCTTCCGTAAATATCATAGAAGAGTCAGAGCCCATTAATATTGTCCTAGATAACTTAGCATATGTAGTATCATTTAATATTATTAGTATCCCAGAACATCCTATAGTTTTAGGATTACCGTGGTTTGAGTTACATAACCCAGACATAGATTGGAGAATAAGAGAAATCCGGTGTCGACAAACCCAAGGGTCAACTCAGAAGATGGCAACCATTTCACTATGTCAGTTGCGTAAAGAAGGGCGCAATGAGGAAATGTTACTCTTTGTAATATCAGTAAACCCCTCCAGCACCACTAAAGAAGAATCCACCGTTCAACTTCCCGAGAAGTATCGTCATTACGCCGATGTGTTCGATAAAGTACAAGCCAACACACTTCCTCATCATTGACCGTACGATTGCCCCATCGATTTACAACCAGGAAAAGAGCCGCCATGGGGATCGATCTACAATTTGTCACCAACCGAGCTGGAAGTCCTTCGGGCTTATATAGAGGAGAATTTGGAAAATGGTTTCATTCAGCATTCGAAATCTCCAGCCGGCGCGCCCATTTTCTTCGTCAAGAAAAAGGATGGATCGCTTCGTCTCGTTGTAGATTATCGTGGCTTGAATAAGGTTACAATAAGGAATAGGTATGCTCTTCCCCTTATCTCAAGTCTTTTAGAACGGATCAATGGTGCCAGGTTCTTCACGAAGATCGACTTACGGGGAAGCATATAACCTCGTACGGATCCGACCAGGAGACAAATGGAAGACCGCGTTTCGCACCAGATATGGGCACTTCGAGTATATGGTCATGCCGTTCGGCCTCACTAATGCGCCGACAGTCTTCCAACACATGGCTAATGATATATTCTGAGATCTATTGGATGATTGTTTGATCATCTATTTGGATGATCTACTGGTTTATTCAAAGACCCAAGAAGAACATGATTCTCATGTACTATTAGTACTAAAACGACTTCGAGAACATGGTCTGTATGCAAAGCTGGAAAAATGTAGTTTCAGGTGCAACCAAGTGGAATTTCTCGGCTACATCATTTCGTCAGAAGGCATCTCCATGGACCCAACTAAGGTCAAAACGGTGGTAGAATGGCTGACTCCGCGTTCGGTGCGGGATGTGCAATGCTTCCTAGGCTTTGCCAATTTTTACCAGAAGTTCATACAAGATTACTCAAAGATTGTTCTACCTCTTACACAACTTACCAGGAAGGGACAACCGTTCATCTGGTCTAAAGAAACGGACATGGCTTTCAAGAGTCTTAAAAAGGCATTTACATCGGCTCCAATACTAGCTCATGTTGATTCGGAAAAACCATTCATTATCGAAGCTGACGCATCGGATTTTGCATTGGGGAACATTCTGTCACAACAGGGGAATGATGAGAAGCTACATCTTGTGGCTTTTCACTCACGCAAGTTTGACGCCGCCGAAATCAACTACGAAATTCATGATAAGGAGCTATTGGCAATAGTGGATTCTTTTATGCAATGGAGGCATTTTCTGGAGGGATCCTCTCATCCAGTCACCGTATTTAGTGACCACAAGAATCTTGCCTACTTTTAGGATGCTCGTGTGTTGAATCGACGTCAAGCTCGGTGGGCCCACTTCCTCATGCGTTTTGACTTCAAAATTACATATCGTCCGGGGAAGCACCAAGGGAAGGCAGATGCATTATCACAACGTTCGTATCTAGCACCCCGTCCCGGCGAGCCAGCTTTCGATAACCAAAAACAAGTCATCTTGGGACCGACACGACTACAAGCAACACAGATCTTTGACATGCCCATGGATTCCCGTGTTATCGATACCATACGTGAAGACTTGAAGACAGATGCGTTCGCCCAAGCTATACTAGCACAAATTGATCCCTCTCGAGTGTCGTGTTCACAGTCGCAACCACTAGGTACGGACTATCGGCAATTCAAATACCATGATGGATTACTCTTCTTTAAAGAACTTTTGTATGTTCCTAATGGTTCTTGCCGCCTTCGAGTAGTACAAAACTGTCATGACACATATACAGCTGGGCATTTTGGTAGTACTAAAACATTAGATTTATTACAACGATCATTCTGGTGGCCCTGTATGTGACAATTTGTCGAGGATTTTGTTCGGACTTGTGATACATGCTATAGAGCGAAAATGCCAAGGCATCATCTGGTTTATTAGAACCATTACCAATTCCAAGCAAGCCGTGGCAATCCATTGCTCTAGACTTCATCACAGATCTTCCAGTCTCTAAGGGGTTCAATGCGATTCTAACGGTGGTTGATCGATATACGAAGATGGATCATTTCTTGCCATGTACTAAGGAGATCTCAAGTGAAGACACTGCCGAAATTGTCATGCGTGAAGTATGTCGGCATCATGGACTTCCCGATAGTATCATCAGTGACCGTGGACCCCAGTTCGTGTCAAAATTCTGGAAGCACCTTTTTAACATGCTCAAGGTCACTTGTAACCTCTCCTCCGGCTACCACCCACAAACCGACAGCCAAGCTGAACGAACAAATCAAACGCTGGAGCAGTATGTGCGGTGCTTTCTCAGCTATCATCAGGATGACTGGGCAGATATTCTCCACTTCGCCGAATTAAGGCCATGTAACTCTAAGGGAGCCCTTTCCGTCCCCGATGAAGCCCCCAAAAAGGGCATCTAAAGTGCAATCAAGATTAGCAAAAAAGAAGACCACTAAAATGTCGGACTTCGACTCATCAAGCTCAACCAAAGATGAGGACCCTAGGGGGACGCCAAGTGCTGAGGTGGCATTTGGTGTGTTGTCATCCGAGCAGAATAAGATACAGAGAGAGTTAATGTAGCGCAAACTGGTGAGAAAAGGGCAAGTGTTTAATTTGCCTATAACACACATCCATCGCCCCCCCTAGTAGATGTAATAATAGGATGAAGACCAGTTGAGATTAGAGAGCCGCACCGAATGCATGTTCAGAATCTCAAGAAAAAAATGAAAATAAATCTGCATGCTACAATTGTGCCTTTTATTGTGATGGTAGATCCCGAAGAATGTTCCACAACTAAGGACTTCGACGTGAGAAAGCATGATCAATACAATTACTTTGTAATTGGTGGATCACAATTGGTTGAAGCATGCCGACAGCTTGTTAGAGAGCACCCAACGACTTTCTTCTTCAAGTATGCTGAGTGCAAAATATACGTGGGCCTCACAACTAAAGAGGCAAAGCTTTTGGTATGGGACCACAACAACGACAACGACTATAGGCAGAAAATGTCATCTATTGAATGGATAAGGTTCTTCCACCATGAATACCTGGACGTCAAACAAAAGTTTGGTGTGAAGCTACACCCCGGCCTACGACGTCAATGCCTTCATGAGGTCGGCATGGTGGTGGATGATAATGTTAAGTCTGATGGTCTTCGGAAATATGAGTCCTGGTTTCAACTTGCCTTTAGAGATGGAGAAGTATGGGACCTACAAGATCAAATCTTCTCAATGTGGGAGAATAAGGAGGTCAAGGGTCAACGACAAAAGAAATGTAAGGTAGACCCTCAGCTAGAATTAAAGCCACAAGTGGCCAATAAAATTGATTTGACAATTGAAGAAGTGGTTGACTACATGAAGCTGTCTCTGTGGAGAGCGATGCAAGGTATTAAGGACGAGTAGCTTCTTGTGTCTATTTTGTCAAGGGCTGTGGCGAAAGAATTAAGCCTTGAAGAAATGGTCATTGAGTTCAATAAGTAAGTTTTTCAAATAGTGATATTGAATTCAATATGGTGCAATATAAAGTTCTAATTTCACATTCATAAGGTGTACATGAAGATCCAAGAAGTTATGATGAAACAACTTGGATGTATAACTTGGGAACAAGTGACCGAGGATTATCCTCTAATGTCTTCATATAAGGCGTTATCTGAGTATTTTATTGCATTCAAGGATTGGGTTAGTATTGGCGTTTTTCATTAAGTATTCCTCATATGTAGAGGTTGTGTAATAATATTTGATGTCTTATTGCTTCTATTAGAAACCGTGTCGTGGCAAGAAACAAGGAGAAGTTAACGATATACACGATTTGTCGACATCCTTCCTTGCACATCTCAAGAGAGCCAAAAAAGAAAAGGATCGTCGCTTAGTCAAGGGGTACGAAATTGAGGAAGATGGCTCCTTCAAAAAAATTAGCCACAAAAAGGACATTACTAGAGATCTTTACTACAACGTGATTTGTGGCGATGTCGTTGACATGATCCAAAAAGTGCCAAAGAAGAAATATATACTAATGATGGTTGATATTCCATACAAATTTCGAATGGCAGGGTCTTCATACGACGATGAACCTTTTAGGTTCAAACAATTAGAGAAGATGGTCAAGGATTTTGCTAAGCTAATGACTGCATCCTTGTGGAGGATAGTTGTCTTTCATAGTATGGACCAAGGGTACTTGGTAGCTCAAACTTTGAGATCTCGTTGCCATGGCATCGAGAACCTTGCATGGTAACGATTATTTATAAGTCTCATTCACTATATTGCCTTTCTTAATATTGTTCAATCTATTCTTAACTCGATGCAATATTTGTTATAGGATAAAAACCAATGTCAATAGAGGGCCAACCTTTCAGTTCGTAAATGCCATTGAATACATTACAGTTGACTGCTTCGATGAAATAAAGAAACAAAGAATCAAGGAGCATTCTAATGAAGTCGGAGGTTCAAATATGCTAGTATATCCAACAGTGACAAGGAAATTGCGACATGTCACTACGACAGAACGAGGACTTGTCAAGTTTAGTATCCTACATTGTCCACAATTATATACATACGAGTATGGGTCAAAATATAAATTATAACTCATTTTATTAGTATGGATACAAGTACACCTCATATTTTTGTAAAACTTACCAAAATAATATAAGTCTTTAACTTAGTGTTTGCCATGTTGCACATTAGTGAGATATTGACCCATTGTTGAAATTTATTATGCTTACATTAACTTATCAACACATCCAAACTTATTTGAATTTCTAATGTTCTCCACTCGGAGACCTATCATGTATTGTTATATTTGCAAATTTTAATCAAGTTGTGGAACATGTGATACTAGTGCATCCAATTTTTGTAGAGAGGGTATATTTGGATATTTTCAAGAAGATTCTACAAGTGGAATGCGCGATCCTTCCACTTGTGAACGCGAATGTGTTTATATCTTTTGTTATCATCATTCTCTCTCTCAATCTCGATCTCTCTCTCTCAAGTAAATTCTCGATGACCCAGGAAACCAAAGATAGGCTAACGAGAGGGTATGCATCCCTCTCACTCTTAGAGAAACAATGCCACCAGGCATACTTTCAAGAGTCACAGACCAAGGGATGACTCTTTGACTCATTAGTGACCCCTTCCCTCATGTATGCATCAGTAGTATGGGCTCCAGGTCTACCATCTTTCATGTGGACGCAATTAGAGAGACCTTTGGTGACGATGTTATCACGTCAAATACGAAGCAAATCAACAGTACCACATTACATTATTAGAGCAGAGTTCAGTCTACCCCCGATGTAAGTAGAAGCACTCTTTCAAGTGGTAGTTTTTATTCATCGGATACATAGCCAACCACAAGATAGGATATCCCGTCGAGCCTTTGAGGCATCTTGATCCCTACATGTGTCTGGAGACACTAGCTCTTGAATTTCTTCGAAGTGACTAAGACGATCCTCGGCAACAGGGTTGGTAGGAACGACTGGATGCGCACTCATCGTCCAAAATAGGAGTCATTTGGCTGGACCATCCAAGCTATGTAGAGTTAGTTTCTAGTTCTTTTCA
>NW_028230602.1:2500-62180 GCF_043228905.1 Azolla caroliniana
CCCTAAACCCTAAACCCTAAACCCTAAACCCTAAACCCTAAACCCTAAACCCTAAACCCTAAACCCTAAACCCTAAACCCTAAACCCTAAACCCTAAACCCTAAACCCTAAACCCTAAACCCTAAACCCTAAACCCTAAACCCTAAACCCTAAACCCTAAACCCTAAACCCTAAACCCTAAACCCTAAACCCTAAACCCTAAACCCTAAACCCTAAACCCTAAACCCTAAACCTGAGTTTCAAAATCTTGATTTTTTAATTCCATATCATAGCTAGTGTTGTTAGCTTCGATTCGCATGTTTGAACACAAAAATCCGATATCACACGAGCCAGCTATGAACATTTTAATTTACTCAAGGGCTCCTCTCAACCCCCTCCTCATGTTTGCTAATTTCGTCATGTTTCTCGACCTGAGTTTCAAAATCTTGTTTTTTTAATTCTATATCATAGCTAGCGTTCTTAGCTTCGATTCGCAGGTTTGAACACAAAAAACCGATATCACACGAGCCAGGTATGAACATTTGAATTTACCAACTAGCTCTTCTCAACTCACTCCTCAAATTTGGTAATTTCGTCATGTCTCTCGACCTGAGTTTCAAAATCTTGATTTTTTAATTCCATATCATAGCTAGCGTTCTTAGCTTCGATTCGCATGTTTGAACACAGAAATCCGATATTACACGAGCCAGGTATGAACATTTTAATTTACTCAAGGGCGCCTCTCAAGTCACTCCTCAAATTTGGTAATTTCATCATGTCTCTCGACCTGAGTTTCAAAATCTTGATTTTTTAATTCCATATCATATCTAGTTTTGTTAGCTTCGATTCGCATGTTTGAACACAAAAATCCGATATCACACGACCCCGGTATGAACATTTTCATTTACTCCTGGGCTCCTCTCAACTCCCTCCTCAAATTTGGTAATTTCGTCATGTCTCTCGACCTGAGTTTCAAAATCTTGATTTTTTAATTCCATATCATAGCTAGCGTTGTTAGCTTCGATTCGCATGTTTGAACACAAAAATCCGATATCACACGAGCCAGGTATGAACATTTTCATTTACTCAAGGGCTCCTCTCAACTCATTCCTCAAATTTGGTAATTTCGTCATGTCTTTCGACCTGAGTTTCAAAATCTTGATTTTTTAATTCCATATCATAGCTAGTGTTGTTAGCTTCGATTCGCATGTTTGAACACAAAAATCCGATATCACACGAGCCAGGTATGAACATTTTAATTTACTCCTGGGCTCCTCTCAACTCCCTCCTCATGTTTGGTAATTTCGTCATGTCTCTCGACCTGAGTTTCAAAATCTTGATTTTTTAATTCCATATCATAGCTAGCGTTGTTAGCTTCGATTCGCATGTTTGAACACAAAAATCCGATATCACACGAGCCAGGTATGAACATTTTCATTTACTCAAGGGCTCCTCTCAACTCATTCCTCAAATTTGGTAATTTCGTCATGTCTTTCGACCTGAGTTTCAAAATCTTGTTTTTTTAATTCTATATCATAGCTAGCGTTCTTAGCTTCGATTCGCATGTTTGAACACAAAAATCCGATATCACACGAGCCAGGTATGAACATTTGAATTTACCAACTAGCTTTTCTCAACTCACTCCTCAAATTTGGTAATTTCGTCATGTCTCTCGACCTGAGTTTCAAAATCTTGATTTTTTAATTCCATATCATAGCTAGCGTTCTTAGCTTCGATTCGCATGTTTGAGCACAGAAATCCGATATTACACGAGCCAGGTATGAACATTTTAATTTACTCAAGGGCGCCTCTCAAGTCACTCCTCAAATTTGGTAATTTCGTCATGTCTCTCGACCTGAGTTTCAAAATCTTGATTTTTTAATTCCATATCATAGCTAGTGTTGTTAGCTTCGATTCGCATGTTTGAACACAAAAACCCGATATCACACGACCCCGGTATGAACATTTTAATTTACTCCTGGGCTCCTCTCAACTCCCTCCTCAAATTTGGTAATTTCGTCATGTCTCTCGACCTGAGTTTCAAAATCTTGATTTTTTAATTCCATATCATAGCTAGCGTTCTTAGCTTCGATTCGCATGTTTGAACACAAAAATCCGATATCACACGAGCCAGGTATGAACATTTTCATTTACTCAAGGGCTCCTCTCAACTCATTCCTCAAATTTGGTAATTTCGTCATGTCTTTCGACCTGAGTTTCAAAATCTTGATTTTTTAATTCCATATCATAGCTAGTGTTGTTAGCTTCGATTCGCATGTTTGAACACAAAAATCCGATATCACACGAGCCAGGTATGAACATTTTAATTTACTCCTGGGCTCCTCTCAACTCCCTCCTCATGTTTGGTAATTTCGTCATGTCTCTCGACCTGAGTTTCAAAATCTTGATTTTTTAATTCCATATCATAGCTAGCATTATTAGCTTCGATTCGCATGTTTGAACACAAAAATCCGATATCACACGAGCCAGGTATGAACATTTTCATTTACTCAAGGGCTCCTCTCAACTCATTCCTCAAATTTGGTAATTTCGTCATGTCTTTCGACCTGAGTTTCAAAATCTTGATTTTTTAATTCCATATCATAGCTAGTGTTGTTAGCTTCGATTCGCATGTTTGAACACAAAAATCCGATATCACACGAGCCAGGTATGAACATTTTAATTTACTCCTAGGCTCCTCTCAACTCCCTCCTCATGTTTGGTAATTTCGTCATGTCTCTCGACCTGAGTTTCAAAATCTTGATTTTTTAATTCCATATCATAGCTAGCATTATTAGCTTCGATTCGCATGTTTGAACACAAAAATCCGATATCACACGAGCCAGGTATGAACATTTGAATTTACCTCCTAGCTCTTCTCAACTCACTCCTCAAATTTGGTAATTTCGTCATGTCTCTCGACCTGAGTTTCAAAATCTTGATTTTTTAATTCCACATCATAGCTAGCGTTGTTAGCTTCGATTCCCATGTTTGAACACAAAAATCCGATATCACACGAGCCAGGTATGACCATTTTAATTTACTCAAGGGCTCCTCTCAACCCCCTCCTCATGTTTGCTAATTTCGTCATGTTTCTCGACCTAAGTTTCAAAATCTTGATTTTTTAATTCTATATCATAGCTAGCGTTCTTAGCTTCGATTCGCATGTTTGAACACAGAAATCCGATATTACACGAGCCAGGTATGAACATTTTAATTTACTCAAGGGCGCCTCTCAAGTCACTCCTCAAATTTGGTAATTTCATCATGTCTCTCGACCTGAGTTCTCAAATCTTGATTTTTTAATTCCATATCATAGCTAGTGTTGTTAGCTTCGATTCGCATGTTTGAACACAAAAATCCGATATCACACGAGCCAGGTATGAACATTTTAATTTACTCCTGGGCTCCTCTCAACTCCCTCCTCATGTTTGGTAATTTCGTCATGTCTCTCGACCTGAGTTTCAAAATCTTGATTTTTTAATTCCATATCATAGCTAGCGTTGTTAGCTTCGATTCGCATGTTTGAACACAAAAATCCGATATCACACGAGCCAGGTATGAACATTTTCATTTACTCAAGGGCTCCTCTCAACTCATTCCTCAAATTTGGTAATTTCGTCATGTCTCTCGACCTGAGTTTCAAAATCTTTATTTTTTAATTCCATATCATAGCTAGTGTTGTTAGCTTCGATTCGCATGTTTGAACACAAAAATCCGATATCACACAACCCCGGTATGAACATTTTAATTTACTCCTGGGCTCCTCTCAACTCCCTCCTCATGTTTGGTAATTTCGTCATGTCTCTCGACCTGAGTTTCAAAATCTTGATTTTTTAATTCCATATCATAGCTAGCATTATTAGCTTCGATTCGCATGTTTGAACACAAAAATCCGATATCACACGAGCCAGGTATGAACATTTGAATTTACCTCCTAGCTCTTCTCAACTCACTCCTCAAATTTGGTAATTTCGTCATGTCTCTCGACCTGAGTTTCAAAATCTTGATTTTTTAATTCCACATCATAGCTAGCGTTGTTAGCTTCGATTCGCATGTTTGAACACAAAAATCCGATATCACACGAGCCAGGTATGACCATGTTAATTTACTCAAGGGCTCCTCTCAACCCCCTCCTCATGTTTGCTAATTTCGTCATGTTTCTCGACCTGAGTTTCAAAATCTTGGTTTTTTAATTCTATATCATAGCTAGCGTTCTTAGCTTCGATTCGCATGTTTGAACACAGAAATCCGATATTACACGAGCCAGGTATGAACATTTTAATTTACTCAAGGGCGCCTCTCAAGTCACTCCTCAAATTTGGTAATTTCATCATGTCTCTCGACCTGAGTTTCAAAATCTTGATTTTATAATTCCATATCATAGCTAGCGTTGTTAGCTTTGATTCGCATGTTTGAACACAAAAATCCGATATCACACGAGCCAGGTATGAACATTTTAATTTACTCAAGGGCTCCTCTCAACCCCCTCCTCATGTTTGCTAATTTCTTCATGTCTCTCGACCTGAGTTTAAAAATCTTGCTTTTTTTATTCTATATCATAGCTAGCGTTGTTAGCTTCGATTCGCATGTTTGAACACAGAAATCCGATATTACACGAGCCAGGTATGAACATTTTAATTTACTCAAGGGCGCCTCTCAAGTCACTCCTCAAATTTGGTAATTTCATCATGTCTCTCGACCTGAGTTTCAAAATCTTGATTTTTTAATTCCATATCATAGCTAGTTTTGTAAGCTTCGATTCGCATGTTTGAACACAAAAATCCGATATCACACGAGCCAGGTATGAACATTTTAATTTACTCAGGGGCTCCTCTCAACTCCCTCCTCAAATTTGGTAATTTCGTCATGTCTCTCGACCTGAGTTTCAAAATCTTGATTTTTTAATTCCATATCATAGCTAGCGTTGTTAGCTTCGATTCGCATGTTTGAACACAAAAATCCGATATCACACGAGCCAGGTATGAACATTTTCATTTACTCAAGGGCTCCTCTCAACTCATTCCTCAAATTTGGTAATTTCGTCATGTCTTTCGACCTGAGTTTCAAAATCTTGATTTTTTAATTCCATATCATAGCTAGTGTTGTTAGCTTCGATTCGCATGTTTGAACACAAAAATCCGATATCACACGAGCCAGGTATGAACATTTTAATTTACTCCTAGGCTCCTCTCAACTCCCTCCTCATGTTTGGTAATTTCGTCATGTCTCTCGACCTGAGTTTCAAAATCTTGATTTTTTAATTCCATATCATAGCTAGCATTATTAGCTTCGGTTCGCATGTTTGAACACAAAAATCCGATATCACACGAGCCAGGTATGAACATTTGAATTTACCTCCTAGCTCTTCTCAACTCACTCCTCAAATTTGGTAATTTCGTCATGTCTCTCGACCTGAGTTTCAAAATCTTGATTTTTTAATTCCACATCATAGCTAGCGTTGTTAGCTTCAATACCCATGTTTGAACACAAAAATCCGATATCACACGAGCCAGGTATGACCATTTTAATTTACTCAAGGGCTCCTCTCAACCCCCTCCTCATGTTTGCTAATTTCGTCATGTTTCTCGACCTAAGTTTCAAAATCTTGATTTTTTAATTCTATATCATAGCTAGCGTTCTTAGCTTCGATTCGCATGTTTGAACACAGAAATCCGATATTACACGAGCCAGGTATGAACATTTTAATTTACTCAAGGGCGCCTCTCAAGTCACTCCTCATATTTGGTAATTTCATCATGTCTCTCGACCTGAGTTCTCAAATCTTGATTTTTTAATTCCATATCATAGCTAGTGTTGTTAGCTTCGATTCGCATGTTTGAACACAAAAATCCGATATCACACGAGCCAGGTATGAACATTTTAATTTACTCCTGGGCTCCTCTCAACTCCCTCCTCATGTTTGGTAATTTCGTCATGTCTCTCGACCTGAGTTTCAAAATCTTGATTTTTTAATTCAATATCATAGCTAGTTTTGTAAGCTTCGATTCGCATGTTTGAACACAAAAATCCGATATCACACGAGCCAGGTATGAACATTTTAATTTACTCAGGGGCTCCTCTCAACCCCCTCCTCAAATTTGGTAATTTCGTCATGTCTCTCGACCTGAGTTTCAAAATCTTGATTTTTTAATTCCATATCATAGCTAGCATTATTAGCTTCGATTCGCATGTTTGAACACAAAAATCCGATATCACACGAGCCAGGTATGAACATTTGAATTTACCTCCTAGCTCTTCTCAACTCACTCCTCAAATTTGGTAATTTCGTCATGTCTCTCGACCTGAGTTTCAAAATCTTGATTTTTTAATTCCACATCATAGCTAGCGTTGTTAGCTTCGATTCCCATGTTTGAACACAAAAATCCGATATCACACGAGCCAGGTATGACCATTTTAATTTACTGAAGGGCTCCTCTCAACCCCCTCCTCATGTTTGCTAATTTCGTCATGTTTCTCGACCTGAGTTTCAAAATCTTGATTTTTTAATTCTATATCATAGCTAGCGTTGTTAGCTTCGATTCGCATGTTTGAACACAGAAATCCGATATTACACGAGCCAGGTATGAACATTTTAATTTACTCAAGGGCGCCTCTCAAGTCACTCCTCAAATTTGGTAATTTCATCATGTCTCTCGACCTGAGTTTCAAAATCTTGATTTTTTAATTCCATATCATAGCTAGTTTTGTAAGCTTCGATTCGCATGTTTGAACACAAAAATCCGATATCACACGAGCCAGGTATGAACATTTTAATTTACTCAGGGGCTCCTCTCAACTCCCTCCTCAAATTTGGTAATTTCGTCATGTCTCTCGACCTGAGTTTCAAAATCTTGATTTTTTAATTCCATATCATAGCTAGCGTTGTTAGCTTCGATTCGCATGTTTGAACACAAAAATCCGATATCACACGACCCAGGTATGAACATTTTAATTTACTCCTGGGCTCCTCTCAACTCCCTCCTCATGTTTGGTAATTTCGTCATGTTTCTCGACCTGAGTTTCAAAATCTTGATTTTTTAATTCCATATCATAGCTAGTGTTGTTAGCTTCGATTCGCATGTTTGAACACAAAAATCCGATATCACACGAGCCAGGTATGAACATTTTAATTTACTCCTGGGCTCCTCTCAACTCCCTCCTCATGTTTGGTAATTTCGTCATGTTTCTCGACCTGAGTTTCAAAATCTTGATTTTTTAATTCCATATCATAGCTAGCGTTCTTAGCTTCGATTCGCATCTTTGAACACAAAAATCCGATATCACACGAGCCAGGTATGAACATTTGAATTTACTCAATGGCTCCTCTCAACTCATTCCTCAAATTTGGTAATTTCGTCATATCTCTCGACCTGAGTTTCAAAATCTTGATTTTTTCATTCCATATCATAGCTAGTGTTGTTAGCTTCGATTCGCATGTTTGAACACAAAAATCCGATATCACACGACCCCGGTATGAACATTTTAATTTACTCCTGGGCTCCTCTCAACTCCCTCCTCATGTTTGGTAATTTCGTCATGTCTCTCGACCTGAGTTTCAAAATCTTGATTTTTTAATTCCATAATCTAGCTAGCGTTGTTAGCGTCGATTCGCATGTTTGAACACAAAAATCCGATATCACACGAGCCAGGTATGAACATTTTCATTTACTCAAGGGCTCCTCTCAACTCATTCCTCAAATTTGGTAATTTCGTCATGTCTTTCGACCTGAGTTTCAAAATCTTGATTTTTTAATTCCATATCATAGCTAGTGTTGTTAGCTTCGATTCGCATGTTTGAACACAAAAATCCGATATCACACGACCCCGGTATGAACATTTTAATTTACTCCTGGGCTCCTCTCAACTCCCTCCTCATGTTTGGTAATTTCGTCATGTCTCTCGACCTGAGTTTCAAAATCTTGATTTTTTAATTCCATATCATAGCTAGCATTATTAGCTTCGATTCGCATGTTTGAACACAAAAATCCGATATGACACGAGCCAGGTATGAACATTTTAATTTACCTCCTAGCTCTTCTCAACTCACTCCTCAAATTTGGTAATTTCGTCATGTCTCTCGACCTGAGTTTCAAAATCTTGATTTTTTAATTCCACATCATAGCTAGCGTTGTTAACTTCGATTCCCATGTTTGAACACAAAAATCCGATATCACACGAGCCAGGTATGAACATTTTCATTTACTCAAGGGCTCCTCTCAACTCCCTCCTCAAATTTGGTAATTTCGTCATGTCTCTCGACCTGAGTTTCAAAATCTTGATTTTTTAATTCCATATCATAGCTAGCGTTGTTAGCTTCGATTCGCATGTTTGAACACAAAAATCCGATATCACACGAGCCAGGTATGAACATTCTCATTTACTCAAGGGCTCCTCTCAACTCATTCCTCAAATTTGGTAATTTCGTCATGTCTTTCGACCTGAGTTTCAAAATCTTGATTTTTTAATTCCATATCATAGCTAGTGTTGTTAGCTTCGATTCGCATGTTTGAACACAAAAATCCGATATCACACGACCCCGGTATGAACATTTTAATTTACTCCTGGGCTCCTCTCAACTCCCTCCTCATGTTTGGTAATTTCGTCATGTATCTCGACCTGAGTTTCAAAATCTTGATTTTTTAATTCCATATCATAGCTAGCATTATTAGCTTCGATTCGCATGTTTGAACACAAAAACCCGATATCACACGAGCCAGGTATGAACATTTGAATTTACCTCCTAGCTCTTCTCAACTCACTCCTCAAATTTGGTAATTTCGTCATGTCTCTCGACCTGAGTTTCAAAATCTTGATTTTTTAATTCCATATCATAGCTAGCGTTGTTAGCTTCGATTCGCATGTTTGAACACAAAAATCCGATATCACACGAGCCAGGTATGAACATTTTCATTTACTCAAGGGCTCCTCTCAACTCACTCCTCAAATTTGGCAATTTCGTCATGTATCTCGACCTGAGTTTCAAAATCTTAATTTTTTAATTCCATATCATAGCTAGCGTTGTTAGCTTCAATTCGCATGTCTGAACACAAAAATCCGATATCACACGAGCCAGGTATGAACATTTTAATTTACTCAGGGGCTCCTCTCAACTCCCTCCTCAAATTTGGTAATTTCGTCATGTCTCTCGACCTGAGTTTCAAAATCTTGATTTTTTAATTCCATATCATAGGTAGCGTTGTTAGCTTCGATTCGCATGTTTGAACACAAAAATCCGATATCACACGAGCCAGGTATGAACATTTTCATTTACTCAAGGGCTCCTCTCAACTCAGTCCTGAAATTTGGTAATTTCATCATGTTTCTCGACCTGAGTTTCGAAATCTTGATTTTTTAATTCCACATCATAGCTAGCGTTGTTAGCTTCAATTCGCATGTTTGAACACAAAAATCCGATATCACACGAGCCAGGTATGAACATTTTCATTTACTCAAGGGCTCCTCTGAACCCCCTCCTCATGTTTGCTAATTTTGTCATGTCTCTCGACCCGAGTTTCAAAATCTTGATTTTTTAATTCCATATCATAGCTAGCGTAGTTAGCTTCGATACGCATGTTTGAACACAAAACTCCGATATCACACGAACCAGGTATGAACATTTTAATTTACTCAAGTGCTCCTGTCAACTCACTCCTCAAATTTGGTAATTTCGTCATGTCTCTCCACCCGAGTTTCAAAATCTTGATTTTATAATTCCATATCATAGCTAGCGTTGTTAGCGTCGATTCGCATGTTTGAACACAAAAATCCGATACGACACGAGCCAGGTATGAACATTTTATTTTACTCAAGGGCTCCTCTCAACTCCCTCCTCATGTTTGCTAATTTCGTCATGTCTCTCCACCTGAGTGTCAAAATCTTGATTTTTTAATTCCATATCATAGCTAGCGTTGTTAGCTTCGATTCGCATGTTTGAACACAAAAATCCGATACGACACGAGCCAGGTATGAACATTTTATTTTTCTCAAGGGCTCCTCTCAACTCCCTCCTCATGTTTGCTAATTTCGTCATGTCTATGCACACGAGTTTCAAAATCTTGATTTTTTAATTCCATATCATAGCTAGCGTTGTTAGCTTCGATTCGCATGTTTGAACACAAAAAACCGATATTACACGAGCCAAGTCTGAACATTTTAATTTACTCAAGGGCTGCTCTCAACTCCCTCCTCAAATTTGGTAATTCCGTCATGTCTCTCCACACGAGTTTCAAAATCTTGATTTTTTAATTCCATATCATAGCTAGCGTTGTTAGCTTCGATTCGTATGTTTGAACACAAAAATCCGATATCACACGAGCCAGGTATGAACATTTTATTTTACTCAAGGGCCCCTCTCAACTCACTACTCAAATTTGGTAATTTCGTCATGTCTCTCGACCCGAGTTTCAAAATCTTGACTTTTTAATTCCATATCATTGCTAGCGTTGTTAGCTTCGATTCGCATGTTTGAACACAAAAATCCGATATCGCACGAGCCAAGTATGAACATTTTAATTTACTCAAGGGCTGCTCTCAACTCCCTCCTTAAATTTGGTAATTCCGTCATGTCTCTCCACACGAGTTTCAAAATCTTGATTTTTTAATTCCATATCATAGCTAGCGTTGTTAGCTTCGATTCGTATGTTTGAACACAAAAATCCGATATCACACGAGCCAAGTATGAACATTTTAATTTACTCAAGGGCTGCTCTCAACTCCCTCCTTAAATTTGGTAATTCCGTCATGTCTCTCCACACGAGTTTCAAAATCTTGATTTTTTAATTCCATATCATAGCTAGCGTTGTTAGCTTCGATTCGTATGTTTGAACACAAAAATCCGATATCACACGAGCCAGGTATGAACATTTTCATTTACTCAAGGGCTCCTCTCAACTCACTCCTCAAATTTGGCAATTTCGTCATGTATCTCGACCTGAGTTTCAAAATCTTAATTTTTTAATTCCATATCATAGCTAGCGTTGTTAGCTTCAATTCGCATGTCTGAACACAAAAATCCGATATCACACGAGCCAGGTATGAACATTTTAATTTACTCAGGGGCTCCTCTCAACTCCCTCCTCAAATTTGGTAATTTCGTCATGTCTCTCGACCTGAGTTTCAAAATCTTGATTTTTTAATTCCATATCATAGGTAGCGTTGTTAGCTTCGATTCGCATGTTTGAACACAAAAATCCGATATCACACGAGCCAGGTATGAACATTTTCATTTACTCAAGGGCTCCTCTCAACTCAGTCCTGAAATTTGGTAATTTCATCATGTTTCTCGACCTGAGTTTCAAAATCTTGATTTTTTAATTCCAAATCATAGCTAGCGTTGTTAGCTTCAATTCGCATGTTTGAACACAAAAATCCGATATCACACGAGCCAGGTATGAACATTTTCATTTACTCAAGGGCTCCTCTGAACCCCCTCCTCATGTTTGCTAATTTTGTCATGTCTCTCGACCCGAGTTTCAAAATCTTGATTTTTTAATTCCATATCATAGCTAGCGTAGTTAGCTTCGATACGCATGTTTGAACACAAAACTCCGATATCACACGAACCAGGTATGAACATTTTAATTTACTCAAGGGCTCCTGTCAACTCACTCCTCAAATTTGGTAATTTCGTCATGTCTCTCGACCCGAGTTTCAAAATCTTGATTTTATAATTCCATATCATAGCTAGCGTTGTTAGCGTCGATTCGCATGTTTGAACACAAAAATCCGATATGACACGAGCCAAGTATGAACATTTTAATTTACTCAAGGGCTACTCTCAACTCCCTCCTCAAATTTGGTAATTCCGTCATGTCTTTCCACACGAGTTTCAAAATCTTGATTTTTTAATTCCATATCATAGCTAGCGTTGTTGGCTTCGATTCGCATGTTTGAACACAAAAATCCGATATCACACGAGCCAGGTATGAACATTTTATTTTACTCAAGGGCCCCTCTCAACTCACTACTCAAATTTGGTAATTTCGTCATGTCTATGCACACGAGTTTCAAAATCTTGATTTTTTAATTCCATATCATAGCTAGCGTTGTTAGCTTCGACTCGCATGTTTGAACACAAACATCCGATATCACACGAACCAGGTATGAACATTTTAATTTACTCAAGGGCTCCTCTCAACTCACTCCTCAAATTTGGTAATTTCGTCATGTCTCTTGACCCGAGTTTCAAAATCTTGATTTTTTAATTCCATATCATAGCTAGCGTTATTAGCTTCGATTCGCATGTTTGAACACAAAAATCCGATATGACACGAGCCAAGTATGAACATTTTAATTTACTCAAGGGCTGCTCTCAACTCCCTCCTCAAATTTGGTAATTCCGTCATGTCTCTCCACACGAGTTTCAAAATCTTGATTTTTTAATTCCATATCATAGCTAGCGTTGTTGGCTTCGATTCGCATGTTTGAACACAAAAATCCGATATCACACGAGCCAGGTATGAACATTTTATTTTACTCAAGGGCCCCTCTCAACTCACTACTCAAATTTGGTAATTTCGTCATGTCTATGCACACGAGTTTCAAAATCTTGATTTTTTAATTCCATATCATAGCTAGCGTTGTTAGCTTCGATTCGCATGTGTGAATAGAAAAATCCGATATCACACGAGTCAAGTATGAACATTTTAATTTACTCAAGGGCTCCTCTCAACTCCCTCCTCAAATTTGGTAATTCCGTCATGTCTCTCCACACGAGTTTCAAAATCTTGATTTTTTAATTCCATATCATAGCTAGCGTTGTTGGCTTCGATTCGCATGTTTGAACATAAAAATCCGATATCACACGAGCCAGGTATGAACATTTTATTTTACTCAAGGGCCCCTCTCAACTCACTACTCAAATTTTGTAATTTCGTCATGTCTCTCCACCTGAGTTTCAAAATCTTGATTTTTTAACTCCATATCATAGCTAGCGTTGTTAACTTCGTTTCGCATGTTTGAACACAAAAATCCGATATCACACGAGCCAGGTATGCACACTTTATTTTTCTCAAGGGCTCCTCTCAACTCCCTCCTCATGTTTGCTAATTTCGTCATGTCTCTCTACCTGCGTGTCAAAATCTTGATTTTTTAATTCCATATCATAGCTAGCGTTGTTAGCTTCGATTCGCATGTTTGAACACAAAAATCCGATACGACACGAGCCAGGTATGAACATTTTATTTTTCTCAAGGGCTCCTCTCAACTCCCTCCTCATGTTTGCTAATTTCGTCATGTCTCTCCACCTGAGTGTCAAAATCTTGATTTTTTAATTCCATATCATAGCTAGCGTTGTTGGCTTCGATTCGCATGTTTGAACACAAAAATCCGATATCACACGAGCCAGGTATGAACATTTTATTTTACTCAAGGGCCCCTCTCAACTCACTACTCAAATTTGGTAATTTCGTCATGTCTATGCACACGAGTTTCAAAATCTTGATTTTTTAATTCCATATCATAGCTAGCGTTGTTAGCTTCGATTCGCATGTTTGAATAGAAAAATCCGATATCACACGAGTCAAGTATGAACATTTTAATTTACTCAAGGGCTCCTCTCAACTCCCTCCTCAAATTTGGTAATTCCGTCATGTCTCTCCACACGAGTTTCAAAATCTTGATTTTTTAATTCCATATCATAGCTAGCGTTGTTGGCTTCGATTCGCATGTTTGAACATAAAAATCCGATATCACACGAGCCAGGTATGAACATTTTATTTTACTCAAGGGCCCCTCTCAACTCACTACTCAAATTTTGTAATTTCGTCATGTCTCTCCACCTGAGTTTCAAAATCTTGATTTTTTAACTCCATATCATAGCTAGCGTTGTTAACTTCGTTTCGCATGTTTGAACACAAAAATCCGATATCACACGAGCCAGGTATGCACACTTTATTTTTCTCAAGGGCTCCTCTCAACTCCCTCCTCATGTTTGCTAATTTCGTCATGTCTCTCTACCTGCGTGTCAAAATCTTGATTTTTTAATTCCATATCATAGCTAGCGTTGTTAGCTTCGATTCGCATGTTTGAACACAAAAATCCGATACGACACGAGCCAGGTATGAACATTTTATTTTTCTCAAGGGCTCCTCTCAACTCCCTCCTCATGTTTGCTAATTTCGTCATGTCTCTCCACCTGAGTGTCAAAATCTTGATTTTTTAATTCCATATCATAGCTAGCGTTGTTAGCTTCGATTCGCATGTTTGAACACAAAAATCCGATACGACACGAGCCAGGTATGAACATTTTATTTTTCTCAAGGGCTCCTCTCAACTCCCTCCTCATGTTTGCTAATTTCGTCATGTCTATGCACACGAGTTTCAAAATCTTGATTTTTTAATTCCATATCATAGCTAGCGTTGTTAGCTTCGATTCGCATGTTTGAACACAAAAAACCGATATTACACGAGCCAAGTCTGAACATTTTAATTTACTCAAGGGCTGCTCTCAACTCCCTCCTCAAATTTGGTAATTCCTTCATGTCTCTCCACACGAGTTTCAAAATCTTGATTTTTTAATTCCATATCATAGCTAGCGTTGTTAGCTTCGATTCGTATGTTTGAACACAAAAATCCGATATCACACGAGCCAGGTATGAACATTTTATTTTACTCAAGGGCCCCTCTCAACTCACTACTCAAATTTGGTAATTTCGTCATGTCTCTCGACCCGAGTTTCAAAATCTTGACTTTTTAATTCCATATCATTGCTAGCGTTGTTAGCTTCGATTCGCATGTTTGAACACAAAAATCCGATATCACACGAGCCAAGTATGAACATTTTAATTTACTCAAGGGCTGCTCTCAACTCCCTCCTTAAATTTGGTAATTCCGTCATGTCTCTCCACACGAGTTTCAAAATCTTGATTTTTTAATTCCATATCATAGCTAGCGTTGTTAGCTTCGATTCGTATGTTTGAACACAAAAATCCGATATCACACGAGCCAGGTATGAACATTTTAATTTACTCAAGGGCTCCTCTCAACTCACTCCTCAAATTTGGTAATTTCGTCATGTCTCTCCACCCGAGTTTCAGAATCTTGATTTTTTAATTCCATATCATAGCTAGCGTTGTTAGCGTCGATTCGCATGTTTGAACACAAAAATCCGATATGACACGAGCCAAGTATGAACATTTTAATTTACTCAAGGGCTGCTCTCAACTCCCTCCTCAAATTTGGTAATTCCGTCATGTCTCTCCACACGAGTTTCAAAATCTTGATTTTTTAATTCCATATCATAGCTAGCGTTGTTTGCTTCGATTCGCATGTTTGAACACAAAAATCCGATATCACACGAGCCAGGTATGAATATTTTATTTTACTCAAGGGCCCCTCTCAACTCACTACTCAAATTTGGTAATTTCGTCATGTCTATGCACACGAGTTTCAAAATCTTGATTTTTTAATTCCATATCATAGCTAGCGTTGTTAGCTTCGACTCGCATGTTTGAACACAAACATCCGATATCACACGAACCAGGTATGAACATTTTAATTTACTCAAGGGCTCCTCTCAACTCACTCCTCAAATTTGGTAATTTTGTCATGTCTCTCGACCTGAGTTTCAAAATCTTGATTTTTTAATTCCATATCATAGCTAGCGTAGTTAGATTCGATTCGCATGTTTGAAAGCAAAACTCCGATATCACACGAACCAGGTATGAACATTTTAATTTACTCAAGGGCTCCTCTCAACTCACTCCTCAAATTTGGTAATTTCGTCATGTCTCTCGACCCGAGTTTCAAAATCTTGACTTTTTAATTCCATATCATTGCTAGCGTTGTTAGCTTCGATTCGCATGTTTGAACACAAAAATCCGATATCACACGAGCCAAGTATGAACATTTTAGTTTACTCAAGGGCTCCTCTCAACTCACTCCTCAATTTTGGTAATTTCGTCATGTCTCTCGACCCGAGTTTCAAAATCTTGATTTTTTAATTCCATATCATAGCTAGCGTTGTTAGCTTCGACTCGCATGTTTGAACACAAACATCCGATATCACACGAACCAGGTATGAACATTTTAATTTACTCAAGGGCTCCTCTCAACTCACTCCTCAAATTTGGTAATTTTGTCATGTCTCTCGACCTGAGTTTCAAAATCTTGATTTTTTAATTCCATATCATAGCTAGCGTAGTTAGATTCGATTCGCATGTTTGAAAGCAAAACTCCGATATCACACGAACCAGGTATGAACATTTTATTTTTCTCAAGGGCTCCTCTCAACTCCCTCCTCATGTTTGCTAATTTCGTCATGTCTCTCGACCCGAGTTTCAAAATCTTGATTTTTTAATTCCATATCATAGCTAGCGTTGTTAGCTTTGTTTCGCATGTTTGAACATAAAAATCCGATATTACACGAGCCAAGTATGAGCATTTTAATTTACTCAAGGGCTGCTCTCAACTCCCTCCTCAAATTTGGTAATTCCGTCATGTCTCTCCACACGAGTTTCAAAATCTTGATTTTTTAATTCCATATCATAGCTAGCGTTGTTAGCTTCGATTCGCATGTTTGAACACAAAAATCCGATATCACACGAGCCAAGTATGAACATTTTATTTTTCTCAAGGGCTCCTCTCAACTCCCTCCTCATGTTTGCTAATTTCGTCATGTCTCTCGACCTGAGTTTCAAAATCTTGATTTTTTAATTCCATATCATAGCTAGCGTTGTTAGCTTCGATTCGCATATTTGAACACAAAAATCCGATATCACACGAGCCAGGTGTGAACATTTTATTTTACTCAAGGGCCCCTCTCAACTCACTACTCAAATTTGGTAATTTCGTCATGTCTCTCGACCCGAGTTTCAAAATCTTTATTTCTTAATTCCATATCATAGCTAGCGTTGTGAGCTTCGATTCGCATGTTTGAACACAAAAATCCGATATCACACGAGCCAGGTATGAACATTTTATTTTACTCAAGGGCCCCTCTCAACTCACTACTCAAATTTGGTAATTTCGTCATGTCTATGCACACGAGTTTCAAAATCTTGATTTTTTAATTCCATATCATAGCTAGCGTTGTTAGCTTCGATTCGCATGTTTGAACAGAAAAATCCGATATTACACGAGCCAAGTATGAACATTTTAATTTACTCAAGGGCTCCTCTCAACTCACTCCTCAAATTTGGTAATTCCGTCATATCTCTCGACCCGAGTTTCAAAATCTTGATTTTTTAATTCCATATCATAGCTAGCGTAGTTAGATTCGATTCGCATGTTTGAAAGCAAAACTCCGATATCACACGAACCAGGTATGAACATTTTAATTTACTCAAGGGCTCCTCTCAACTCACTCCTCAAATTTGGTAATTTCGTCATGTCTCTCCACCCGAGTTTCAAAATCTTGATTTTTTAATTCCATATCATAGCTAGCGTTGTTAGCTTCGATTCGCATGTTTGAACACAAAAATCCGATATCACACGAGCCAAGTATGAACATTTTAATTTACTCAAGGGCTCCTCTCAACTCACTCCTCAAATTTGGTAATTTTGTCATGTCTCTCGACCTGAGTTTCAAAATCTTGATTTTTTAATTCCATATCATAGCTAGCGTAGTTAGATTCGATTCGCATGTTTGAAAGCAAAACTCCGATATCACACGAACCAGGTATGAACATTTTAATTTACTCAAGGGCTCCTCTCAACTCACTCCTCAAATTTGGTAATTTCGTCATGTCTCTCCACCCGAGTTTCAAAATCTTGATTTTTTAATTCCATATCATAGCTAGCGTTGTTAGCTTCGATTCGCATGTTTGAACACAAAAATCCGATATCACATGAGCCAAGTATGAACATTTTAATTTACTCAAGGGCTCCTCTCAACTCACTCCTCAAATTTGGTAATTTTGTCATGTCTCTCGACCTGAGTTTCAAAATCTTGATTTTTTAATTCCATAATCTAGCTAGCGTTGTTAGCTTCGATTCGCATGTTTGAACACAAAAATCCGATATCACACGAGCCAAGTATGAACATTTTAATTTACTCAAGGGCTCCTCTCAACTCACTCCTCAAATTTGGTAATTTTGTCATGTCTCTCGACCTGAGTTTCAAAATCTTGATTTTTTAATTCCATAATCTAGCTAGCGTTGTTAGCTTCGATTCGCATGTTTGAACACAAAAATCCGATATCACACGAGCCAAGTATGAACATTTTAATTTACTCAAGGGCTCCTCTCAACTCACTCCTCAAATTTGGTAATTTTGTCATGTCTCTCGACCAGAGTTTCAAAATCTTGATTTTTTAATTCCATAATCTAGCTAGCGTTGTTAGCTTCGATTCGCATGTTTGAACACAAAAATCCGATATCACACGAGCCAGGTATGAACATTTTATTTTACTCAAGGTCCCCTCTCAACTCACTACTCAAATTTGGTAATTTCGTCATGTCTCTCGACGTGAGTTTCAAAATCTTGATTTTTTAATTCCATATCATAGCTAGCGTTGTTAGCTTCGATTCGCATGTTTGAACAGAAAAATCCGATATCACACGAGCCAAGTATGAACATTTTAGTTTACTCAAGGGCTCCTCTCAACTCACTCCTCAATTTTGGTAATTTCGTCATGTCTCTCGACCCGAGTTTCAAAATCTTGATTTTTTAATTCCATATCATAGCTAGCGTTGTTAGCTTTGTTTCGCATGTTTGAACATAAAAATCCGATATTACACGAGCCAAGTATGAACATTTTAATTTACTCAAGGGCTGCTCTCAACTCCCTCCTCAAATTTGGTAATTCCGTCATGTCTCTCCACACAAGTTTCAAAATCTTGATTTTTTAATTCCATATCATAGCTAGCGTTGTTAGCTTCGATTCGCATGTTTGAACACAAAAATCCGATATCACACGAGCCAAGTATGAACATTTTAATTTACTCAAAGGCTCCTCTCAACTCACTCCTCAAATTTGGTAATTTTGTCATGTCTCTCGACCTGAGTTTCAAAATCTTGATTTTTTATTTCCATAATCTAGCTAGCGTTGTTAGCTTCGATTCGCATGTTTGAACACAAAAATCCGAGATCACACGAGCCAGGTATGAACATTTTATTTTACTCAAGGGCCCCTCTCAACTCACTCCTCAAACTTGGTAATTTTGTCATGTCTCTCGACCTGAGTTTCAAAATCTTGATTTTTTAATTCCATATTATAGCTAGCGTTGTGAGCTTCGTTTCCCATGTTTGAACACAAAAATCCGATATTACACGAGCCAGGTATGAACATTTAAGTTTACTCAAGGGCTGCTCTCAACTCCCTCCTCAAATTTGGTAATTCCGTCATGTCTCTCAACCCGAGTTTCAAAATCTTGATTTTTTAATTCCATATCATAGCTAGCGTTGTTAGCTTCGTTTCGCATGTTTGAACACAAAAATCCGATATCACACGAGCCAGGTATGCACACTTTATTTTTCTCAAGGGCTCCTCTCAACTCCCTCCTCATGTTTGCTAATTTCGTCATGTCTCTCCACCTGAGTGTCAAAATCTTGATTTTTTAATTCCATATCATAGCTAGCGTTGTTAGCTTCGATTCGCATGTTTGAACACAAAAATCCGATACGACACGAGCCAGGTATGAACATTTTATTTTTCTCAAGGGCTCCTCTCAACTCCCTCCTCATGTTTGCTAATTTCGTCATGTCTCTCCACCTGAGTGTCAAAATCTTGATTTTTTAATTCCATATCATAGCTAGCGTTGTTAGCTTCGATTCGCATGTTTGAACACAAAAATCCGATACGACACGAGCCAGGTATGAACATTTTATTTTTCTCAAGGGCTCCTCTCAACTCCCTCCTCATGTTTGCTAATTTCGTCATGTCTCTCCACCTGAGTGTCAAAATCTTGATTTTTTAATTCCATATCATAGCTAGCGTTGTTAGCTTCGATTCGCATGTTTGAACACAAAAATCCGATACGACACGAGCCAGGTATGAACATTTTATTTTTCTCAAGGGCTCCTCTCAACTCCCTCCTCATGTTTGCTAATTTCGTCATGTCTATGCACACGAGTTTCAAAATCTTGATTTTTTAATTCCATATCATAGCTAGCGTTGTTAGCTTCGATTTGCATGTTTGAACACAAAAAACCGATATTACACGAGCCAAGTATGAACATTTTAATTTACTCAAGGGCTCCTCTCAACTCACTACTCAAATTTGGTAATTTCGTCATGTCTATGAACACGAGTTTCAAAATCTTGATTTTTTAATTCCATATCATAGCTTGCGTTGTTAGCTTCGATTCGCATGTTTGAACAGAAAAATCCGATATTACACGAGCCAAGTATGAACATTTTAATTTACTCAAGGGCTCCTCTCAACTCACTCCTCAAATTTGGTAATTCCGTCATGTCTCTCGACCCGAGTTTCCAAATCTTGATTTTTTAATTGCATATCATAGCTAGCGTTGTTAGCTTCGATTCGCATGTTTGAACACAAAAATCCGATATCACACGAGCTAGGTATGAACATTTTATTTTACTCAAGGGCCCCTATCAACTCACTTCTCAAATTTTGTAATTTCGTTATGTCTCTCGACCGGAGTTTCAAAATCTTGATTTTTTAATTCCATATCATAGCTAGCGTTGTTAGCTTCGTTTCGCATGTTTGAACACAAAAATCCGATATCACACGAGCCGGGTATGCACACTTTATTTTTCTCAAGGGCTCCTCTCAACTCCCTCCTCATGTTTGCTAATTTCGTCATGTCTCTCCACCTGAGTGTCAAAATCTTGATTTTTTAATTCCATATCATAGCTAGCGTTGTTAGCTTTGTTTCGCATGTTTGAACATAAAAATCCGATATTACACGAGCCAAGTATGAACATTTTAATTTACTCAAGGGATCCTCTCAACTCACTACTCAAATTTGGTAATTTCTTCATGTCTCTCGACCTGACTTTTAAAATCTTGATTTTTTAATTCCATATCATAGCTAGCGTTGTTAGCTTCGTTTCGCATGTTTGAACACAAAAATCTGATATTACACGAGCCAGGTATGAACATTTTAGTTTCCCCAAAAGCTCCTCTCAACTCACTCCTCAAATTTGGTAATTTCGTCATGTCTCTCGACCCGACTTTCAAAATCTTGATTTTTTAATTCCATATCATAGCTAGCGTTGTTAGCTTCGATTCGCATGTTTGAACACAAAAATCCGATATCACACGAGCCAAGTATGAACATTTTAGTTTACTCAAGGGCTCCTCTCAACTCACTCCTCAAATTTGGTAATTTCGTCATGTCTCTCGACCCGAGTTTCAAAATCTTGATTTTTTAATTCCATATCATAGCTAGCGTTGTTAGCTTCGATTCGCATGTTTGAACACAAAAATCCGATATCACACGAGCCAAGTATGAACATTTTAGTTTACTCAAAGGCTCCTCTCAACTCACTCCTCAGATTTGGTAATTTCGTCATGTCTCTCGACCCGAGTTTCAAAATCTTGATTTTTTAATTCCATATCATAGCTAGCGTTGTTAGCTTCGATTCGCATGTTTGAACACAAAAATCCGATATCACACGAGCCAAGTATGAACATTTTAATTTACTCAAGGGCTCCTCTCAACTCACTCCTCAAATTTGGTAATTCCGTGATGTCTCTCGACCCGAGTTTCAAAATCTTGATTTTTTAATTCCATATCCTAGCTAGCGTTGTTAGCTTCGATTCGCATGTTTGAACACAAAAATCCGATATCACACGAGCCAGGTATGAACATTTTATTTAACTCAAGGGCTCCTCTCAACTCCCTCCTCATGTTTGCTAATTTCGTCATGTCTCTCGATCTGAGTTTCAAAATCTTGATTTTTTAATTCCATATCATAGCTTCGATTCGCATGTAGGAACACAAAAATCCGATATCACACGAACCAGGTATGAACATTCTATTTTACTCAAGGGCTCCTCTCAACTCCCTCCTCATGTTTGGTAATGTCGTCATGTCTCTTGACCTCAGTTGCAAAATCTTGATTTTTTAATTCCATATCATAGCTAGCGTTGTTAGCTTCGATTCGCATGTTTGAACACAAAAATTCGATATGACACTAGCCAGGTATGAACATTTTATTTAACTCAAGGGTTCCTCTCAACTCCCTCCTCATGTTTGCTAATTTCGTCATGACAGGCAACCTGAGTTTCAAAATTTTCATTTTCTAATTCCATATCATAGCTAGCGTTGTTAGCTTCGATTCGCATGTTGGAACACAAAAATCCGATATGACAGGAGCCAGGTATGAAAATTTTAATTGTCCTAAAGGGCTCCTCTCAACTCCCTCGTCATGTTTGCTAATTTCTTCATGTCTCTCGACCTGAGTTACAAAATCTTCATTTTTTAATTCCATATCATAGCTAGCGTTGTTAGCTTCGATTCACATATTTGAACACTAAAATTCGATATCACACGAGCCAAGTATGAACATTTTAATTTACTCAAGGGCTCCACTCAACTCCCTCCTCATGTTTGGTAATTTCGTCATGTCTCTCGACCTGAGTTTCAAAATCTTGATTTTTTAATTCCATATCATAGCTAGCGTTGTTAGCTTCGATTCGCATGTTTGAACACAAAAATCCGATATCACAGGAGCCAGGTATGAACATTTTAATTTACTCAAGGGCTCCTCTCAACTCACTCCTCAAATTTGGTAATTCCGTCATGTCTCTCGACCTGAGTTTCAAAATCTTGATTTTTTAATTCCATAATATAGCTAGCGTTGTTGGCTTCGTTTCCCATGTTTGAACACAAAAAACCGATATCACACGAGCCAAGTATGAACATTTTAATTTACTCAAGGGCTCCACTCAACTCCCTCCTCATGTTTGGTAATTTCGTCATGTCTCTCGACCTGAGTTTCAAAATCTTGATTTTTTAATTCCATAATATAGCTAGCGTTGTTGGCTTCGTTTCCCATGTTTGAACACAAAAAACCGATATCACACGAGCCAAGTATGAACATTTTAATTTACTCAAGGGCTCCACTCAACTCCCTCCTCATGTTTGGTAGTTTCGTCATGTCTCTCGACCTCAGTTTCAAAATCTTCATTTTTTAATTCCATATCGTAGCTAGCGTTGTTAGCTTCGATTCGCATGTTTGAACACAAAAATCAGATATCACACGAGCGAGGTATGAACATTCTAATTTACTCAAGGGCCCCTCTCAACTCACTACTCAAATTTGGTAATTTCGTCATGTCTCTCGACCTGAGTTTCAAAGTCTTGATTTTTTAATTCCATATCATAGCTAGCATTGTTAGCTTCGATTCGCATGTTTGAACACAAAAATCCGATATCACACGAGCTAGGTATGAACATTTTAATTTACTCAAGGGCTCCACTCAACTCCCTCCTCATGTTTGGTAATTTCGTCATGTCTCTCGACCTCAGTTTCAAAATCTTCATTTTTTAATTCCATATCGTAGCTAGCGTTGTTAGCTTCGATTCGCATGTTTGAACACAAAAATCAGATATCACACGAGCGAGGTATGAACATTTTATTTAACTCAAGGGCTCCTCTCAACTCCCTCCTCATGTTTGCTAATTTCGTCATGTCTCTCGACCTGAGTTTCAAAACCTTGATTTTTTAATTCCATATCATAGCTAGGGTTTTTAGATTCGTTTCGCATGTTTAAACACAAAAATCAGATATCACACGAGCCAGGTATGAACATTTTATTTAACTCAAGGGCTCTTCTCAACTCCCTCCTCATTTTTGCTAATTTCGTCATGACAGGCAACATGAGTTTCAAAATCTTGATTTTTTAATTCCATATCATAGCTAGCGTTGTTAGCTTCGATTCGTATGTTGGAACACAAAAATCCGATATGACAGGAGCCAGGTATGAACATTTTAATTTACTCAAAGGCCCCACTCAACTCCCTCCTCATGTTTGGTAATTTCGTCATGTCTCTGGACCTGAGTTTCAAAATCTTGATTTTTTAATTCCATATCATAGCTAGCGTTCTTAGCTTCGATTCGCATGTTTGAGCACAAAAACCGATATGACACGAGCCAGGTATGAACATTTTAATTTACTCAAGGGCTCCTCTCAACTAACTCCTCAAATTTGGTAATTTCGTCATCTCTCTCGACCTGAGTTACAAAATCTTGATTTTTTAATTCCATATCATAGCTTGCGTTGTTAGCTTCGTTTCGCATGTTTGAACACAAAAATCCGATATCACACGAGCCAGGTATGAACATTTTAATTTACTCAAGGGCTCCTCTCAACTCACTCCTCAAATTTGGTAATTTCGTCATGTCTCTCGACCTCAGTTTCAAAATCTTGATTTTTTAATTCCATATCATAGCTAGCGTTGTTAGCTTCGATTCGCATGTTTGAACACTAAAATCCGATATAACACGAGCCAAGTATGAACATTTTAATTTACTCAAGGGCTCCACTCAACTCCCTCCTCATGTTTCGTGATTTCGTCATGTCTCTCGACCGGAGTTTCAAAATCTTGATTTTTTAATTCCATATAATAGCTAGCGTTGTTAGCTTCGATTCGCATGTTTGAACACAAAAATCCGATATCACACGAGCCAGGTATGAACATTTTAATTTACTCAAGGGCTCCTCTCAACTCACTCCTCAAATTTGGTAATTTCGTCATGTCTCTAGACCTGAGTTTCAAAATCTTCATTTTCTAATTCCATATCATAGCTAGCATTGTTAGCTTCGATTCGCATGTTTGAACACAAAAATCCGATATCACACAAGCTAGGTATGAACATTTTAATTTACTCAAGGGCTCCACTCAACTCCCTCCTCATGTTTGGTAATGTCGTCATGTCTCTTGACCTGAGTTTCAAAATCTTCATTTTTTAATTCCATATCGTAGCTAGCGTTGTTAGCTTCGATTCGCATGTTTGAACACAAAAATCAGATATCACACGAGCTAGGTATGAACATTTTATTTAACTCAAGGGCTCCTCTCAACTCCCTCCTCATGTTTGCTAATTTCGTCATGTCTCTCGATCTGAGTTTCAAAATCTAGATTTTTTAATTCCATATCATAGCTTCGATTCGCATGTTGGAACACAAAAATCCGATATCACACGAGCCAGGTATGAACATTTTATTTTACTCAAGGGCTCCTCTCAACTCCCTCCTCATGTTTGCTAATTCTGTCATGTCTCTCGAATTGAGTTTCAAAATCTTGATTTTTTAATTCCATATCATAGCTAGCATTGTTAGCTTCGATTCGCATGTTTGAACACAAAAATTCGATATGACACGAGCCAGGTATGAACATTTTATTTAACTCAAGGGTTCCTCTCAACTCCCTCCTCATGTTTGCTAATTTCGTCATGACAGGCAACTTGAGTTTCAAAATCTTCATTTTCTAATTCCATATCATAGCTAGTGTTGTTAGCTTCGATTCGCATGTTGGAACACAAAAATCCGATATGACAGGAGCCAGGTATGAACATTTTAATTGTCCTAAAGGGCTCCTCTCAACTCCCTCGTCATGTTTGCTAATTTCTTCATGTCTCTCGACCTGAGTTAGAAAATCTGGATTTTTTAATTCCATATCATAGCTAGCGTTGTTATCTTCGATTCGCATATTTGAACACTAAAATCCGATATCACACGAGCCAAGTATGAACATTTTAATTTACTCAAAGGCTCCACCCAACTCCCTCCTCATGTTTGGTAATTTCGTCATGTCTCTCGACCGCAGTTTCAAAATCTTGATTTTTTAATTCCATATCATAGCTAGCGTTGTTAGCTTCGTTTCGCATGTTTGAACACATAAATCCGATATCACACGAGCCAGGTATGAACATTTTAATTTACTCAAGGGCTCCTCTCAACTCACTCCTCAAATTTGGTAATGTCGTCATGTCTCTCGACCTCAGTTTCAAAATCTTGATTTTTTAATTCCATATCGTAGCTAGCGTTGTTAGCTTCGATTCGCATGTTTGAACACTAAAATCCGATATCACACGAGCCAAGTATGAACATTTTAATTTACTCAAGGGCTCCACTCAACTCCCTCCTCATGTTTCGTCATGTCTCTCGACCTGAGTTTCAAAATCTTCATTTTTTAATTCCATATCATAGCTAGCATTGTTAGCTTCGTTTCGCATGTTTGAACACAAAAACCGATATCACACGAGCCAGGTATGAACATTTTAATTTACTCAAGGGCTCCTCTCAACTCACTCCTCAAATTTGGTAATTTCGTCATGTCTCTCGACCTGAGTTTCAAAATCTTCATTTTTTAATTCCATATCGTAGCTAGCGTTGTTAGCTTCGATTCGCATGTTTGAACACAAAAATCAGATATCACACGAGCCAGGTATGAACATTTTATTTTACTCAAGGGCCCCTCTCAACTCCGTCCTCATGTTTGCTAATTTCGTCATGTCTCTCGACCTGAGTTTCAAAGTCTTGATTTTTTAATTCCATATCATAGCTAGCATTGTTAGCTTCGATTCGCATGTTTGAACACAAAAATCCGATATCACACGACCTAGGTATGAACATTTTAATTTACTCAAGGGCTCCACTCAACTCCCCCCTCATGTTTGGTAATTTCGTCATGTCTCTCGACCTCAGTTTCAAAATCTTCATTTTTTAATTCCATATCGTAGCTAGCGTTGTTAGCTTCGATTCGCATGTTTGAACACAAAAATCAGATATCACACGAGCGAGGTATCAACATTTTATTTAACTCAAGGGCTCCTCTCAACTCCCTCCTCATGTTTCGTGATTTCGTTATGTCTCTCGACCTGAGTTTCAAAATCTTCATTTTTTAATTCCATATCATAGCTAGCATTGTTAGCTTCGTTTCGCATGTTTGAACACAAAAACCGATATGACACGAGCTAGGTATGAACATTTTAATTTACTCAAGGGCTCCTCTCAACTCACTCCTCAAATTTGGTAATTTCGTCATGTCTCTCGACCTGAGTTTCAAAATCTTCATTTTTTAATTCCATATCGGAGCTAGCGTTGTTAGTTTCGATTCGCATGTTTGAACACAAAAATCAGATATCACACGAGCCAGGTATGAACATTTTATTTTACTCAAGGGCCCCTCTCAACTCCCTCGTCATGTTTGCTAATTTCTTCATGTCTCTCGACCTGAGTTACAAAATCTTGATTTTTTAATTCCATATCATAGCTAGCGTTGTTAGCTTCGATTCGCATATTTGAACCCTAAAATCGGATATCACACGAGCCAAGTATGAACATTTTAATTTACTCAAGGGCTCCACTCAACTCCCTCCTCATGTTTGGTAATTTCGTCATGTCTCTCGACCTGAGTTTCAAAATCTTGATTTTTTAATTCCATATCATAGCTAGCGTTGTTAGCTTCGTTTCGCATGTTTGAACACAAAAATCCGATATCACATGAGCCAGATATGAACATTTTAATTTACTCAAGGGCTCCTCTCAACTCACTCCTCAAATTTGGTAATTTCGTCATGTCTCTCGACCTCAGTTTTAAAATCTTGATTTTTTAATTCCATATCATAGCTAGCGTTGTTAGCTTCGATTCGCATGTTTGAACACTAAAATCCGATATAACACGAGCCAAGTATGAACATTTTAATGTACTCAAGGGCTCCACTCAACTCCCTCCTCATGTTTCGTGATTTCGTCATGTCTCTCGACCGGAGTTTCAAAATCTTGATTTTTTAATTCCATATAATAGCTAGCGTTGTTAGCTTCGATTCGCATGTTTGAATACAAAAATCCGATATCACACGAGCCAGGTATGAACATTTTAATTTACTCAAGGGCTCCTCTTAACTCACTCCTCAAATTTGGTAATTTCGTCATGTCTCTAGACCTGAGTTTCAAAATCTTCATTTTCTAATTCCATATCATAGCTAGCATTGTTAGCTTCAATTCGCATGTTTGAACATAAAAATCCGATATCACACAAGCTAGGTATGAACATTTTAATTTACTCAAGGGCTCCACTCAACTCCCTCCTCATGTTTGGTAATGTCGTCATGTCTCTTGACCTCAGTTTCAAAATCTTCATTTTTTAATTCCATATCGTAGCTAGCATTGTTAGTTTCAATTCGCATGTTTGAACACAAAAATCCGATATCACACGAGCTAGGTATGAACATTTTAATTTACTCAAGGGCTCCACTCAACTCCCTCCTCATGTTTGGTAATGTCGTCATGTCTCTTGACCTCAGTTTCGAAATCTTCATTTTTTAATTCCATATCGTAGCTAGCGTTGTTAGCTTCGATTCGCATGTTTGAACACAAAAATCAGATATCACACGAGCCAGGTATGAACATTTTATTTAACTCAAGGGCTCCTCTCAACTCCCTCCTCATGTTTGCTAATTTCGTCATGTCTCTCGATCTGAGTTTCAAAATCTTGATTTTTTAATTCCATATCATAGCTAGCGTTGTTAGCTTCGATTCGCATGTTTGAACACAAAAATCCGATATCACACGACCCAGGTATGAACATTTTAATTTACTCAAGGGCTCCTCTCAACTCACTCCTTAAATTTGGTCATTTCGTCATGTCTCTCGACCTGAGTTTCAAAATCTTGATTTTTTAATTCCATATTATAGCTAGCGTTGTTAGCTTCGATTCGCATGTTTGAGCACAAAAACCGATATGACACGAGCCAAGTATGAACATTTGTATTTACTCAAGGGCTCCACTCAACTCCCTCCTCATGTTTGGTAATTTCGTCATGTCTCTCGACCGCAGTTTCAAAATCTTGTTTTTTTAATTCCATATCATAGCTAGCGTTGTTAGCTTCGTTTCGCATGTTTGAACACAAAAATCCGATATCACACGAGCCAGGTATGAACATTTTAATTTACTCAAGGGCCCCTCTCAACTCACTACTCAAATTTGCTAATTTCGTCATGTCTCTCGACCTGAGTTTCAAAATCTTCATTTTTTAATTCCATATCATAGCTAGCATTGTTAGCTTCGTTTCGCATGTTTGAACACAAAAACCGATATGACACGAGCCAGGTATGAACATTTTAATTTACTGAAGGGCTCCTCTCAACTCACTCCTCAAATTTGGTAATTTCGTCATGTCTCTCGACCTGAGTTTCAAAATCTTCATTTTTTAATTCCATATCGTAGCTAGCGTTGTTAGCTTCGATTCGCATGTTTGAACACAAAAATCAGATATCAGACGAGCCAAGTATGAACATTTTATTTAACTCAAGGGCTCCTCTCAACTCCCTCCTCGTGTTTACTAATTTCGTCATGACAGGCAACCTGAGTTTCAAAGTCTTCATTTTCTAATTCCATATCATAGCTAGCATTGTTAGCTTCGATTCGCATGTTTGAACACAAAAATCCGATATCACACGAGCTAGGTATGAACATTTTAATTTACTTAAGGGCTCCACTCAACTCCCTCCTCATGTTTGGTAATTTCGTCATGTCTTTCGACCTCAGTTTCAAAATTTTCATTTTTTAATTCCATATCGTAGCTAGCGTTGTTAGCTTCGATTCGCATGTTTGAACACAAAAATCAGATATCACACGAGCGAGGTATGAACATTTTATTTAACTCAAGGGCTCCTCTCAACTCCCTCCTCATGTTTGGTAATTTCGTCATGTCTCTCGACCTCAGTTTCAAAATCTTCATTTTTTAATTCCATATCGTAGCTAGCGTTGTTAGCTTGGATTCGCATGTTTGAACACAAAAATCAGATATCACACGAGCGAGGTATGAACATTTTATTTAACTCAAGGGCTCCTCTCAACTCCCTCCTCATGTTTGCTAATTTCGTCATGTCTCTCGACCTGAGTTTCAAAACCTTGATTTTTTAATTCCATATCATAGCTAGCGTTGTTAGATTCGTTTCGCATGTTTGAACACAAAAATCAGATATCACACGAGCCAGGTATGAACATTTTATTTAACTCAAGGGCTCCTCTCAACTCCCTCCTCATTTTTGCTAATTTCGTCAGGACAGGCAACCTGAGTTTCAAAATCTTCATTTTCTAATTCCATATCATAGCTAGCGTTGTTAGCTTCGATTCGCATGTTGGAACACAAAAATCAGATATGACAGGAGCCAGGTATGAACATTTTAATTGTCCTAAAGGGCTCCTCTCAACTCCCTCGTAATGTTTGCTAATTTCTTCATGTCTCTCGACCTGAGTTACGAAATCTTGATTTTTTAATTCCATATCATAGCTAGCGTTGTTAGCTTCGATTCGCATATTTGAACACTAAAATCCGATATCACACGAGCCAAGTATGCACATTTTAATTTACTCAAGGGCTCCTCTCAACTCCCTCCTCATGTTTGCTAATTTCGTCATGTCTCTCGACCTGAGTTTCAAAATGTTGATTTTTTAATTCCATATCATAGCGAGCGTTGTTAGCTTCGATTCGCATGTTTGAACACAAAAATCAAATATTACACGAGCCAGGTATGAACATTTTAATTTACTCAAGGGCTCCTCTCAACTCACTCCTCAAATTTGGTAATTTCGTCATGTCTCTCGACCTGAGTTTCAAAATCTTGATTTTTTAATTCCATATCATAGCTAGCATTATTAGCTTCGTTTCGCATGTTTGAACACAAAAATCCGATATCACACGAGCCAGGTATGAACATTTTATTTAACTCAAGGGCTCCTCTCAACTCCCTCCTCGTGTTTACTAATTTCGTCATGACAGGCAACCTGAGTTTCAAAATCTTCATTTTCTAATTCCATATCATAGCTAGCGTTGTTAGCTTCGATTCGCATGTTTGAACACAAAAATCAAATATTACACGAGCCAGGTAAGAACATTTTAATTTACTCAAGGGCTCCTCTCAACTCCCTCCTCATGTTTGGTAATTTCGTCATGTCTCTCGACCCCAGTTTCAAAATCTTGATTTTTTAATTACATATCATAGCTAGCGTTGTTAGCTTCGTTTCGCATGTTTGAACACAAAAGTCCGATATCACACGAGCCAGGTATGAACATTTTAATTTAGTCAAGGGCTCCTCTCAACTCACTCCTCAAATTTGGTAATTTCTTCATGTCTCTCGACCTGAGTTACAAAATCTTGATTTTTTAATTCCATATCATAGCTAGGGTTGTTAGCTTCGATTCGCATATTTGAACACTAAAATCCGATATCACACGAGCCAAGTATGAACATTTTAATTTACTCAAGGGCTCCACTCAACTCCCTCCTCATGTTTGGTAATTTCGTCATGTCTCTCGACCCCAGTTTCAAAATCTTGATTTTTTAATTCCATATCATAGCTAGCGTTGTTAGCTTCGTTTCGCATGTTTGAACACAAAAGTCCGATATCACACGAGCCAGGTATGAACATTTTAATTTACTCAAGGGCTCCTCTCAACTCACTCCTCAAATTTGGTAATTTCGTCATGTCTCTCGACCTGAGTTTCAAAATCTTGATTTTTTAATTCCATATTATAGCTAGCGTTGTTAGCTTCGTTTCCCATGTTTGAACACAAAAAACCGATATGACATGAGCGAGGTATGAACGTTTTAGTTTACTCAAGGGCTCCTCTCAACTCACTCCTCATGTTTGGTAATTTCGTCATGTCTCTCGACCTGAGTTTCAAAATCTTGATTTTTTAATTCCATATCATAGCTAGCGTTGTTAGCTTCGTTTCGCATGTTTGAACACAAAAATCAGATATCACACGAGCCAAGTATGAACATTTTATTTAACTCAAGGGCTCCTCTCAGCTCCCTCCTCATGTTTGCTAATTTCGTCATGTCTCTCGACCTGAGTTTCAAAGTCTTGATTTTTTAATTCCATATCATAGCTTCGTCTTTCTCTCGACCCCAGTTTCAAAATCTTGATTTTTTAATTCCATATCATAGCTAGCGTTGTTAGCTTCGTTTCGCATGTTTGAACACAAAAGTCCGATATCACACGAGCCAGGTATGAACATTTTAATTTAGTCAAGGGCTCCTCTCAACTCACTCCTCAAATTTGGTAATTTCGTCATGTCTCTCGACCTGAGTTTCAAAATCTTGATTTTTTAATTCCATATTATAGCTAGCGTTGTTAGCTTCGTTTCCCATGTTTGAACACAAAAAACCGATATGACACGAGCGAGGTATGAACGTTTTAGTTTACTCAAGGGCTCCTCTCAACTCACTCCTCATGTTTGGTAATTTCGTCATGTCTCTCGACCTGAGTTTCAAAATCTTGATTTTTTAATTCCATATCATAGCTAGCGTTGTTAGCTTCGTTTCGCATGTTTGAACACAAAAATCAGATATCACACGAGCCAAGTATGAACATTTTATTTAACTCAAGGGCTCCTCTCAACTCCCTCCTCATGTTTGCTAATTTCGTCATGTCTCTCGACCTGAGTTTCAAAGTCTTGATTTTTTAATTCCATATCATAGCTTCGATTCGCATGTTGGAACACAAAAATCCGATATGACAGGAGCCAGGTATGTACATTTTAATTGTCCTAAAGGGCTCCTCTCAACTCCCTCGTGATGTTTGCTAATTTCTTCATGTCTCTCGACCTGAGTTACAAAGCTTGATTTTTTAATTCCATATCATAGCTAGGGTTGTTAGCTTCGATTCGCATATTTGAACACTAAAATCAAATATTACACGAGCCAGGTATGAACATTTTAATTTACTCAAGGGCTCCTCTCAACTCCCTCCTCATGTTTGGTAATTTCGTCTTTCTCTCGACCCCAGTTTCAAAATCTTGATTTTTTAATTCCATATCATAGCTAGCGTTGTTAGCTTCGTTTCGCATGTTTGAACACAAAAGTCCGATATCACACGAGCCAAGTATGAACATTTTAATTTAGTCAAGGGCTCCTCTCAACTCACTCCTCAAATTTAGTAATTTCGTCATGTCTCTCGACCTGAGTTTCAAAATCTTGATTTTTTAATTCCATATCATAGCTAGCGTTGTTAGCTTCGTTTCGCATGTTTGAACACAAAAATCCGATATCACACGAGCCAGGTATGAACATTTTAATTTACTCAAGGGCCCCACTCAACTCCCTCCTCATGTTTGGTAATTTCGTCATGTCTCTGGACCTGAGTTTCAAAATCTTGATTTTTTAATTCCATATCATAGCTAGCGTTGTTAGCTTCGATTCGCATGTTTGAACACAAAAACCGATATGACACGAGCCAGGTATGAACATTTTAATTTACTCAAGGGCTCCTCTCAACTAACTCCTCAAATTTGGTAATTTCGTCATGTCTCTCGACCTGAGTTTCAAAATCTTCATTTTTTAAGTCCATATCGTAGCTAGCGTTGTTAGCTTCGATTCGCATGTTTGAACACAAAAATCAGATATCACACGAGCCAAGTATGAATATTTTATTTAACTCAAGGGCTCCTCTCAACTCCCTCCTCATGTTTGCTAATTTCGTCATGTCTCTCGACCTGAGTTTTGAAAGTCTTGATTTTTTAATTCCATATCATAGCTAGCATTGTTAGCTTCGTTCGCATGTTTCAACACAAAAATCCGATATCACACGAGCTAGGTATGAACATTTTAATTTACTCAATGGCTCCACTCAACTCCCTCCTCATGTTTGGTAATTTCGTCATGTCTCTCGACCTCAGTTTCAAAATCTTCATTTTTTAATTCCATATCGTAGCTAGCGTTGTTAGCTTCGATTCGCATGTTTGAACACAAAAATCAGATATCACACGAGCGAGGTATGAACATTTTATTTAACTCAAGGGCTCCTCTCAACTCCGTCCTCATGTTTGCTAATTTCGTCATGTCTCTCGACCTAAGTTTCAAAATCTTGATTTTTTAATTCCATATCATAGCTAGCGTTGTTAGCTTCGTTTCGCATGTTTGAACACAAAAATCAGATATCACATGAGCCAGGTATGAATATTTTATTTAACTCAAGGGCTCCTCTCAACTCCCTCCTCGTGTTTACTAATTTCGTCATGACAGGCAACCTGAGTTTCAAAATCTTCATTTTCTAATTCCATATCATAGCTAGCGTTGTTAGCTTCGATTCGCATGTTGGAACACAAAAATCCGATATGACAGGAGCCAGGTATGAACATTTTAATTGTCCTAAAGGGCTCCTCTCAATTCCCTCGTCATGTTTGCTAATTTCTTCATGTCTCTCGACCTGAGTTACAAAATCTTGATATTTTAATTCCATATCATAGCTAGGGTTGTTAGCTTCGATTCGCATATTTGAACACTAAAATCCGATATCACACGAGCCAAGTATGAACATTTTATTTAACTCAAGGGCTCCTCTCAACTCCCTCCTCGTGTTTGCTAATTTCGTCATGACAGGCAACCTGAGTTTCAAAATCTTGATTTTCTAATTCCATATCATAGCTAGCGTTGTTAGCTTCGATTCGCATGTTGGAACACAAAAATCCGATATGACAGGAGCCAGGTATGAACATTTTAATTTACTCAAAGGCCCCACTCAACTCCCTCCTCATGTTTGGTAATTTCGTCATGTCTCTGGACCTGAGTTTCAAAATCTTGATTTTTTAATTCCATATCATAGCTAGCGTTGTTAGCTTCGATTCGCATGTTTGAGCACAAAAACCGATATGACACGAGCCAGGTATGAACATTTTAATTTACTCAAGGGCTCCTCTCAACTAACTCCTCAAATTTGGTAATTTCGTCATCTCTCTCGACCTGAGTTTCAAAATCTTGATTTTTTAATTCCATATCGTAGCTAGCGTTGTTAGCTTCGATTCGCATGTTTGAACACAAAAATCAGATATCACACGAGCCAAGTATGAACATTTTATTTAACTCAAGGGCTCCTCTCAACTCCCTCCTCATGTTTGCTAATTTCGTCATGTCTCTCGACCTGAGTTTCAAAATCTTCATTTTTTAAGTCCATATCATAGCTAGCATTGTTAGCTTCGTTCGCATGTTTGAACACAAAAATCCGATATCACACGAGCTAGGTATGAACATTTTAATTTACTCAAGGGCTCCACTCAACTCCCTCCTCATGTTTGGTAATTTCGTCATGTCTCTCGACCTCAGTTTCAAAATCTTCATTTTTTAAGTCCATATCGTAGCTAGCGTTGTTAGCTTCGATTCGCATGTTTGAACACAAAAATCAGATATCACACGAGCCAAGTATGAATATTTTATTTAACTCAAGGGCTCCTCTCAACTCCCTCCTCATGTTTGCTAATTTCGTCATGTCTCTCGACCTGAGTTTTGAAAGTCTTGATTTTTTAATTCCATATCATAGCTAGCATTGTTAGCTTCGTTCGCATGTTTCAACACAAAAATCCGATATCACACGAGCTAGGTATGAACATTTTAATTTACTCAATGGCTCCACTCAACTCCCTCCTCATGTTTGGTAATTTCGTCATGTCTCTCGACCTCAGTTTCAAAATCTTCATTTTTTAATTCCATATCGTAGCTAGCGTTGTTAGCTTCGATTCGCATGTTTGAACACAAAAATCAGATATCACACGAGCGAGGTATGAACATTTTATTTAACTCAAGGGCTCCTCTCAACTCCGTCCTCATGTTTGCTAATTTCGTCATGTCTCTCGACCTAAGTTTCAAAATCTTGATTTTTTAATTCCATATCATAGCTAGCGTTGTTAGCTTCGTTTCGCATGTTTGAACACAAAAATCAGATATCACATGAGCCAGGTATGAATATTTTATTTAACTCAAGGGCTCCTCTCAACTCCCTCCTCGTGTTTACTAATTTCGTCATGACAGGCAACCTGAGTTTCAAAATCTTCATTTTCTAATTCCATATCATAGCTAGCGTTGTTAGCTTCGATTCGCATGTTGGAACACAAAAATCCGATATGACAGGAGCCAGGTATGAACATTTTAATTGTCCTAAAGGGCTCCTCTCAATTCCCTCGTCATGTTTGCTAATTTCTTCATGTCTCTCGACCTGAGTTACAAAATCTTGATATTTTAATTCCATATCATAGCTAGGGTTGTTAGCTTCGATTCGCATATTTGAACACTAAAATCCGATATCACACGAGCCAAGTATGAACATTTTATTTAACTCAAGGGCTCCTCTCAACTCCCTCCTCGTGTTTGCTAATTTCGTCATGACAGGCAACCTGAGTTTCAAAATCTTGATTTTCTAATTCCATATCATAGCTAGCGTTGTTAGCTTCGATTCGCATGTTGGAACACAAAAATCCGATATGACAGGAGCCAGGTATGAACATTTTAATTTACTCAAAGGCCCCACTCAACTCCCTCCTCATGTTTGGTAATTTCGTCATGTCTCTGGACCTGAGTTTCAAAATCTTGATTTTTTAATTCCATATCATAGCTAGCGTTGTTAGCTTCGATTCGCATGTTTGAGCACAAAAACCGATATGACACGAGCCAGGTATGAACATTTTAATTTACTCAAGGGCTCCTCTCAACTAACTCCTCAAATTTGGTAATTTCGTCATCTCTCTCGACCTGAGTTTCAAAATCTTGATTTTTTAATTCCATATCGTAGCTAGCGTTGTTAGCTTCGATTCGCATGTTTGAACACAAAAATCAGATATCACACGAGCCAAGTATGAACATTTTATTTAACTCAAGGGCTCCTCTCAACTCCCTCCTCATGTTTGCTAATTTCGTCATGTCTCTCGACCTGAGTTTCAAAATCTTCATTTTTTAAGTCCATATCATAGCTAGCATTGTTAGCTTCGTTCGCATGTTTGAACACAAAAATCCGATATCACACGAGCTAGGTATGAACATTTTAATTTACTCAAGGGCTCCACTCAACTCCCTCCTCATGTTTGGTAATTTCGTCATGTCTCTCGACCTCAGTTTCAAAATCTTCATTTTTTAATTCCATATCGTAGCTAGCGTTGTTAGCTTCGATTCGCATGTTTGAACACAAAAATCAGATATCACACGAGCGAGGTATGAACATTTTATTTAACTCAAGGGCTCCTCTCAACTCCGTCCTCATGTTTGCTAATTTCGTCATGTCTCTCGACCTGAGTTTCAAAATCTTGATTATTTAATTCCATATCATAGCTAGCGTTGTTAGCTTCGTTTCGCATGTTTGAACACAAAAATCAGATATCACACGAGCCAGGTATGAACATTTCATTTAACTCAAGGGCTCCTCTCAACTCCCTCCTCATGTTTGCTAATTTCGTCATGTCTCTCGACCTGAGTTTTGAAAGTCTTGATTTTTTAATTCCATATCATAGCTAGCATTGTTAGCTTCGTTCGCATGTTTCAACACAAAAATCCGATATCACACGAGCTAGGTATGAACATTTTAATTTACTCAATGGCTCCACTCAACTCCCTCCTCATGTTTGGTAATTTCGTCATGTCTCTCGACCTCAGTTTCAAAATCTTCATTTTTTAATTCCATATCGTAGCTAGCGTTGTTAGCTTCGATTCGTATGTTTGAACACAAAAGTCCGATATCACACGAGCCAAGTATGAACATTTTAATTTAGTCAAGGGCTCCTCTCAACTCACTCCTCAAATTTAGTAATTTCGTCATGTCTCTCGACCTGAGTTTCAAAATCTTGATTTTTTAATTCCATATCATAGCTAGCGTTGTTAGCTTCGTTTCGCATGTTTGAACACAAAAATCCGATATCACACGAGCCAGGTATGAACATTTTAATTTACTCAAGGGCCCCACTCAACTCCCTCCTCATGTTTGGTAATTTCGTCATGTCTCTGGACCTGAGTTTCAAAATCTTGATTTTTTAATTCCATATCATAGCTAGCGTTGTTAGCTTCGATTCGCATGTTTGAACACAAAAACCGATATGACACGAGCCAGGTATGAACATTTTAATTTACTCAAGGGCTCCTCTCAACTAACTCCTCAAATTTGGTAATTTCGTCATGTCTCTCGACCTGAGTTTCAAAATCTTCATTTTTTAAGTCCATATCGTAGCTAGCGTTGTTAGCTTCGATTCGCATGTTTGAACACAAAAATCAGATATCACACGAGCCAAGTATGAATATTTTATTTAACTCAAGGGCTCCTCTCAACTCCCTCCTCATGTTTGCTAATTTCGTCATGTCTCTCGACCTGAGTTTTGAAAGTCTTGATTTTTTAATTCCATATCATAGCTAGCATTGTTAGCTTCGTTCGCATGTTTCAACACAAAAATCCGATATCACACGAGCTAGGTATGAACATTTTAATTTACTCAATGGCTCCACTCAACTCCCTCCTCATGTTTGGTAATTTCGTCATGTCTCTCGACCTCAGTTTCAAAATCTTCATTTTTTAATTCCATATCGTAGCTAGCGTTGTTAGCTTCGATTCGCATGTTTGAACACAAAAATCAGATATCACACGAGCGAGGTATGAACATTTTATTTAACTCAAGGGCTCCTCTCAACTCCGTCCTCATGTTTGCTAATTTCGTCATGTCTCTCGACCTAAGTTTCAAAATCTTGATTTTTTAATTCCATATCATAGCTAGCGTTGTTAGCTTCGTTTCGCATGTTTGAACACAAAAATCAGATATCACATGAGCCAGGTATGAATATTTTATTTAACTCAAGGGCTCCTCTCAACTCCCTCCTCGTGTTTACTAATTTCGTCATGACAGGCAACCTGAGTTTCAAAATCTTCATTTTCTAATTCCATATCATAGCTAGCGTTGTTAGCTTCGATTCGCATGTTGGAACACAAAAATCCGATATGACAGGAGCCAGGTATGAACATTTTAATTGTCCTAAAGGGCTCCTCTCAATTCCCTCGTCATGTTTGCTAATTTCTTCATGTCTCTCGACCTGAGTTACAAAATCTTGATATTTTAATTCCATATCATAGCTAGGGTTGTTAGCTTCGATTCGCATATTTGAACACTAAAATCCGATATCACACGAGCCAAGTATGAACATTTTATTTAACTCAAGGGCTCCTCTCAACTCCCTCCTCGTGTTTGCTAATTTCGTCATGACAGGCAACCTGAGTTTCAAAATCTTGATTTTCTAATTCCATATCATAGCTAGCGTTGTTAGCTTCGATTCGCATGTTGGAACACAAAAATCCGATATGACAGGAGCCAGGTATGAACATTTTAATTTACTCAAAGGCCCCACTCAACTCCCTCCTCATGTTTGGTAATTTCGTCATGTCTCTGGACCTGAGTTTCAAAATCTTGATTTTTTAATTCCATATCATAGCTAGCGTTGTTAGCTTCGATTCGCATGTTTGAGCACAAAAACCGATATGACACGAGCCAGGTATGAACATTTTAATTTACTCAAGGGCTCCTCTCAACTAACTCCTCAAATTTGGTAATTTCGTCATCTCTCTCGACCTGAGTTTCAAAATCTTGATTTTTTAATTCCATATCGTAGCTAGCGTTGTTAGCTTCGATTCGCATGTTTGAACACAAAAATCAGATATCACACGAGCCAAGTATGAACATTTTATTTAACTCAAGGGCTCCTCTCAACTCCCTCCTCATGTTTGCTAATTTCGTCATGTCTCTCGACCTGAGTTTCAAAATCTTCATTTTTTAATTCCATATCATAGCTAGCATTGTTAGCTTCGTTCGCATGTTTGAACACAAAAATCCGATATCACACGAGCTAGGTATGAACATTTTAATTTACTCAATGGCTCCACTCAACTCCCTCCTCATGTTTGGTAATTTCGTCATGTCTCTCGACCTCAGTTTCAAAATCTTCATTTTTTAATTCCATATCGTAGCTAGCGTTGTTAGCTTCGATTCGCATGTTTGAACACAAAAATCAGATATCACACGAGCGAGGTATGAACATTTTATTTAACTCAAGGGCTCCTCTCAACTCCGTCCTCATGTTTGCTAATTTCGTCATGTCTCTCGACCTAAGTTTCAAAATCTTGATTTTTTAATTCCATATCATAGCTAGCGTTGTTAGCTTCGTTTCGCATGTTTGAACACAAAAATCCGATATCACACGAGCTAGGTATGAACATTTTAATTTACTCAATGGCTCCACTCAACTCCCTCCTCATGTTTGGTAATTTCGTCATGTCTCTCGACCTCAGTTTCAAAATCTTCATTTTTTAATTCCATATCGTAGCTAGCGTTGTTAGCTTCGATTCGCATGTTTGAACACAAAAATCAGATATCACACGAGCGAGGTATGAACATTTTATTTAACTCAAGGGCTCCTCTCAACTCCGTCCTCATGTTTGCTAATTTCGTCATGTCTCTCGACCTAAGTTTCAAAATCTTGATTTTTTAATTCCATATCATAGCTAGGGTTGTTAGCTTCGATTCGCATATTTGAACACTAAAATCCGATATCACACGAGCCAAGTATGAACATTTTATTTAACTCAAGGGCTCCTCTCAACTCCGTCCTCATGTTTGCTAATTTCGTCATGTCTCTCGACCTAAGTTTCAAAATCTTGATTTTTTAATTCCATATCATAGCTAGCGTTGTTAGCTTCGTTTCGCATGTTTGAACACAAAAATCAGATATCACATGAGCCAGGTATGAATATTTTATTTAACTCAAGGGCTCCTCTCAACTCCCTCCTCGTGTTTACTAATTTCGTCATGACAGGCAACCTGAGTTTCAAAATCTTCATTTTCTAATTCCATATCATAGCTAGCGTTGTTAGCTTCGATTCGCATGTTGGAACACAAAAATCCGATATGACAGGAGCCAGGTATGAACATTTTAATTGTCCTAAAGGGCTCCTCTCAATTCCCTCGTCATGTTTGCTAATTTCTTCATGTCTCTCGACCTGAGTTACAAAATCTTGATATTTTAATTCCATATTATAGCTAGGGTTGTTAGCTTCGATTCGCATATTTGAACACTAAAATCCGATATCACACGAGCCAAGTATGAACATTTTATTTAACTCAAGGGCTCCTCTCAACTCCCTCCTCGTGTTTGCTAATTTCGTCATGACAGGCAACCTGAGTTTCAAAATCTTGATTTTCTAATTCCATATCATAGCTAGCGTTGTTAGCTTCGATTCGCATGTTGGAACACAAAAATCCGATATGACAGGAGCCAGGTATGAACATTTTAATTTACTCAAAGGCCCCACTCAACTCCCTCCTCATGTTTGGTAATTTCGTCATGTCTCTGGACCTGAGTTTCAAAATCTTGATTTTTTAATTCCATATCATAGCTAGCGTTGTTAGCTTCGATTCGCATGTTTGAGCACAAAAACCGATATGACACGAGCCAGGTATGAACATTTTAATTTACTCAAGGGCTCCTCTCAACTAACTCCTCAAATTTGGTAATTTCGTCATCTCTCTCGACCTGAGTTTCAAAATCTTGATTTTTTAATTCCATATCGTAGCTAGCGTTGTTAGCTTCGATTCGCATGTTTGAACACAAAAATCAGATATCACACGAGCCAAGTATGAACATTTTATTTAACTCAAGGGCTCCTCTCAACTCCCTCCTCATGTTTGCTAATGTCGTCATGTCTCTCGACCTGAGTTTCAAAATCTTCATTTTTTAAGTCCATATCATAGCTAGCATTGTTAGCTTCGTTCGCATGTTTGAACACAAAAATCCGATATCACACGAGCTAGGTATGAACATTTTAATTTACTCAATGGCTCCACTCAACTCCCTCCTCATGTTTGGTAATTTCGTCATGTCTCTCGACCTCAGTTTCAAAATCTTCATTTTTTAATTCCATATCGTAGCTAGCGTTGTTAGCTTCGATTCGCATGTTTGAACACAAAAATCAGATATCACACGAGCGAGGTATGAACATTTTATTTAACTCAAGGGCTCCTCTCAACTCCGTCCTCATGTTTGCTAATTTCGTCATGTCTCTCGACCTAAGTTTCAAAATCTTGATTTTTTAATTCCATATCATAGCTAGCGTTGTTAGCTTCGTTTCGCATGTTTGAACACAAAAATCAGATATCACATGAGCCAGGTATGAATATTTTATTTAACTCAAGGGCTCCTCTCAACTCCCTCCTCGTGTTTACTAATTTCGTCATGACAGGCAACCTGAGTTTCAAAATCTTCATTTTCTAATTCCATATCATAGCTAGCGTTGTTAGCTTCGATTCGCATGTTGGAACACAAAAATCCGATATGACAGGAGCCAGGTATGAACATTTTAATTGTCCTAAAGGGCTCCTCTCAATTCCCTCGTCATGTTTGCTAATTTCTTCATGTCTCTCGACCTGAGTTACAAAATCTTGATATTTTAATTCCATATCATAGCTAGGGTTGTTAGCTTCGATTCGCATATTTGAACACTAAAATCCGATATCACACGAGGCAAGTATGAACATTTTATTTAACTCAAGGGCTCCTCTCAACTCCCTCCTCGTGTTTGCTAATTTCGTCATGACAGGCAACCTGAGTTTCAAAATCTTGATTTTCTAATTCCATATCATAGCTAGCGTTGTTAGCTTCGATTCGCATGTTGGAACACAAAAATCCGATATGACAGGAGCCAGGTATGAACATTTTAATTTACTCAAAGGCCCCACTCAACTCCCTCCTCATGTTTGGTAATTTCGTCATGTCTCTGGACCTGAGTTTCAAAATCTTGATTTTTTAATTCCATATCATAGCTAGCGTTGTTAGCTTCGATTCGCATGTTTGAGCACAAAAACCGATATGACACGAGCCAGGTATGAACATTTTAATTTACTCAAGGGCTCCTCTCAACTAACTCCTCAAATTTGGTAATTTCGTCATCTCTCTCGACCTGAGTTTCAAAATCTTGATTTTTTAATTCCATATCGTAGCTAGCGTTGTTAGCTTCGATTCGCATGTTTGAACACAAAAATCAGATATCACACGAGCCAAGTATGAACATTTTATTTAACTCAAGGGCTCCTCTCAACTCCCTCCTCATGTTTGCTAATTTCGTCATGTCTCTCGACCTGAGTTTCAAAATCTTCATTTTTTAAGTCCATATCATAGCTAGCATTGTTAGCTTCGTTCGCATGTTTGAACACAAAAATCCGATATCACACGAGCTAGGTATGAACATTTTAATTTACTCAAGGGCTCCACTCAACTCCCTCCTCATGTTTGGTAATTTCGTCATGTCTCTCGACCTCAGTTTCAAAATCTTCATTTTTTAATTCCATATCGTAGCTAGCGTTGTTAGCTTCGATTCGCATGTTTGAACACAAAAATCAGATATCACACGAGCGAGGTATGAACATTTTATTTAACTCAAGGGCTCCTCTCAACTCCGTCCTCATGTTTGCTAATTTCGTCATGTCTCTCGACCTGAGTTTCAAAATCTTGATTATTTAATTCCATATCATAGCTAGCGTTGTTAGCTTCGTTTCGCATGTTTGAACACAAAAATCAGATATCACACGAGCCAGGTATGAACATTTCATTTAACTCAAGGGCTCCTCTCAACTCCCTCCTCGTGTTTGCTAATTTCGTCATGACAGGCAATCTGAGTTTCAAAATCTTCATTTTCTAATTCCATATCATAGCTAGCGTTGTTAGCTTCGATTCGCATGTTGGAACACAAAAATCCGATATGACAGGAGCCAGGTATGAACATTTTAATTGTCCTAAAGGGCTCCTCTCAACTCCCTCGTCATGTTTGCTAATTTCTTCATGTCTCTCGACCTGAGTTACAAAATCCTGATATTTTAATTCCATATCATAGCTAGGATAGTTAGCTTCGATTCGCATATTTGAACACTAAAATCCGATATGACACGAGCCAGGTATGAACATTTTAATTTACTCAAGGGCTCCTCTCAACTAACTCCTCAAATTTGGTAATTTCGTCATGTCTCTCGACCTGAGTTTCAAAATCTTCATTTTTTAAGTCCATATCGTAGCTAGCATTGTTAGCTTCGATTCGCATATTTGAACACAAAAATCAGATATCACACGAGCCAAGTATGAACATTTTATTTAACTCAAGGGCTCCTCTCAACTCCCTCCTCATGTTTGCTAATTTCGTCATGTCTCTCGACCTGAGTTTCAAAGTCTTGATTTTTTAATTTCATATCATAGCTAGCGTTGTTAGCTTCGTTTCGCATGTTTGAACACAAAAATCCGATATCACACGAGCCAGGTATGAACATTTTAATTTACTCAAGGGCTCCACTCAACTCCCTCCTCATGTTTGGTAATTTCGTCATGTCTCTGGATCTGAGTTTCAAAATCTTGATTTTTTAATTCCATATTATAGCTAGCGTTGTTAGCTTTGATTCGCATGTTTGAACACAAAAACCGATATGACACGAGCCAGGTATGAACATTTTAATTTACTCAAGGGCTCCTCTCAACTAACTCCTCAAATTTGGTAATTTCGTCATGTCTCTCGACCTGAGTTTCAAAATCTTCATTTTTTAAGTCCATATCGTAGCTAGCGTTGTTAGCTTCGATTCGCATGTTTTGAACACAAAAATCAGATATCACACGAGCCAAGTATGAACATTTTATTTAACTCAAGGGCTCCTCTCAACTCCCTCCTCATGTTTGCTAATTTCGTCATGTCTCTCGACCTGAGTTTCAAAGTCTTGATTTTTTAATTCCATATCATAGCTAGCATTGTTAGCTTCGTTCGCATGTTTGAACACAAAAATCCGATATCACACGAGCTAGGTATGAACATTTTAATTTACTCAAGGGCTCCACTCAACTCCCTCCTCATGTTTGGTAATTTCGTCATGTCTCTCGACCTCAGTTTCAAATTTTTCATTTTTTAATTCCATATCGTAGCTAGCGTTGTTAGCTTCGATTCGCATGTTTGAACACAAAAATCAGATATCACACGAGCCAGGTATGAACATTTTATTTAACTCAAGGGCTCCTCTCAACTCCCTCCTCATGTTTGCTAATTTCGTCATGTCTCTCGACCTGAGTTTCAAAATCTTGATTTTTTAATTCCATATCATAGCTAGCGTTGTTAGCTTCGTTTCGCATGTTTGAACACAAAAATCAGATATCACACGAGCCAGGTATGAACATTTTATTTAACTCAAGGGCTCCTCTCAACTCCGTCCTCGTTTTTGCTAATTTCGTCATGACAGGCAACCTGAGTTTCAAAATCTTCATTTTCTAATTCCATATCATAGCTAGCGTTGTTAGCTTCGATTCGCATGTTTGAACACAAAAACCGATATGACACGAGCCAAGGATGAACATTTTAATTTACTCAAGGGCTCCTCTCAACTAACTCCTCAAATTTGGTAATTTCGTCATGTCTCTCGACCTGAGTTTCAAAATCTTCATTTTTTAAGTCCATATCGTAGCTAGCGTTGTTAGCTTCGATTCGCATGTTTGAACACAAAAATCAGATATCACACGAGCCAAGTATGAATATTTTATTTAACTCAAGGGCTCCTCTCAACTCCCTCCTCATGTTTGCTAATTTCGTCATGTCTCTCGACCTGAGTTTTGAAAGTCTTGATTTTTTAATTCCATATCATAGCTAGCATTGTTAGCTTCGTTCGCATGTTTCAACACAAAAATCCGATATCACACGAGCTAGGTATGAACATTTTAATTTACTCAATGGCTCCACTCAACTCCCTCCTCATGTTTGGTAATTTCGTCATGTCTCTCGACCTCAGTTTCAAAATCTTCATTTTTTAATTCCATATCGTAGCTAGCGTTGTTAGCTTCGATTCGCATGTTTGAACACAAAAATCAGATATCACACGAGCGAGGTATGAACATTTTATTTAACTCAAGGGCTCCTCTCAACTCCGTCCTCATGTTTGCTAATTTCGTCATGTCTCTCGACCTAAGTTTCAAAATCTTGATTTTTTAATTCCATATCATAGCTAGCGTTGTTAGCTTCGTTTCGCATGTTTGAACACAAAAATCAGATATCACACGAGCCAGGTATGAATATTTTATTTAACTCAAGGGCTCCTCTCAACTCCCTCCTCGTGTTTACTAATTTCGTCATGACAGGCAACCTGAGTTTCAAAATCTTCATTTTCTAATTCCATATCATAGCTAGCGTTGTTAGCTTCGATTCGCATGTTGGAACACAAAAATCCGATATGACAGGAGCCAGGTATGAACATTTTAATTGTCCTAAAGGGCTCCTCTCAATTCCCTCGTCATGTTTGCTAATTTCTTCATGTCTCTCGACCTGAGTTACAAAATCTTGATATTTTAATTCCATATCATAGCTAGGGTTGTTAGCTTCGATTCGCATATTTGAACACTAAAATCCGATATCACACGAGCCAAGTATGAACATTTTATTTAACTCAAGGGCTCCTCTCAACTCCCTCCTCGTGTTTGCTAATTTCGTCATGACAGGCAACCTGAGTTTCAAAATCTTGATTTTCTAATTCCATATCATAGCTAGCGTTGTTAGCTTCGATTCGCATGCTGGAACACAAAAATCCGATATGACAGGAGCCAGGTATGAACATTTTAATTTACTCAAAGGCCCCACTCAACTCCCTCCTCATGTTTGGTAATTTCGTCATGTCTCTGGACCTGAGTTTCAAAATCTTGATTTTTTAATTCCATATCATAGCTAGCGTTGTTAGCTTCGATTCGCATGTTTGAGCACAAAAACCGATATGACACGAGCCAGGTATGAACATTTTAATTTACTCAAGGGCTCCTCTCAACTAACTCCTCAAATTTGGTAATTTCGTCATCTCTCTCGACCTGAGTTTCAAAATCTTGATTTTTTAATTCCATATCGTAGCTAGCGTTGTTAGCTTCGATTCGCATGTTTGAACACAAAAATCAGATATCACACGAGCCAAGTATGAACATTTTATTTAACTCAAGGGCTCCTCTCGACTCCCTCCTCATGTTTGCTAATTTCGTCATGTCTCTCGACCTGAGTTACAAAATCTTCATTTTTTAAGTCCATATCATAGCTAGCATTGTTAGCTTCGTTCGCAAGTTTGAACACAAAAATCCGATATCACACGAGCTAGGTATGAACATTTTAATTTACTCAAGGGCTGCACTCAACTCCCTCCTCATGTTTGGTAATTTCGTCATGTCTCTCGACCTCAGTTTCAAAATCTTCATTTTTTAATTCCATATCGTAGCTAGCGTTGTTAGCTTCGATTCGCATGTTTGAACACAAAAATCAGATATCACACGAGCGAGGTATGAACATTTTATTTAACTCAAGGGCTCCTCTCAACTCCGTCCTCATGTTTGCTAATTTCGTCATGTCTCTCGACCTGAGTTTCAAAATCTTGATTATTTAATTCCATATCATAGCTAGCGTTGTTAGCTTCGTTTCGCATGTTTGAACACAAAAATCAGATATCACACGAGCCAGGTATGAACATTTCATTTAACTCAAGGGCTCCTCTCAACTCCCTCCTCGTGTTTACTAATTTCGTCATGACAGGCAATCTGAGTTTCAAAATCTTCATTTTCTAATTCCATATCATAGCTAGCGTTGTTAGCTTCGATTCGCATGTTGGAACACAAAAATCCGATATGACAGGAGCCAGGTATGAACATTTTAATTGTCCTAAAGGGCTCCTCTCAACTCCCTCGTCATGTTTGCTAATTTCTTCATGTCTCTCGACCTGAGTTACAAAATCTTGATATTTTAATTCCATATCATAGCTAGGGTTGTTAGCTTCGATTCGCATATTTGAACACTAAAATCCGATATGACACGAGCCAGGTATGAACATTTTAATTTACTCAAGGGCTCCTCTCAACTAACTCCTCAAATTTGGTAATTTCGTCATGTCTCTCGACCTGAGTTTCAAAATCTTCATTTTTTAAGTCCATATCGTAGCTAGCGTTGTTAGCTTCGATTCGCATGTTTGAACACAAAAATCAGATATCACACGAGCCAGGTATGAACATTTTATTTAACTCAAGGGCTCCTCTCAACTCCCTCCTCATGTTTGCTAATTTCGTCATGTCTCTCGACCTGAGTTTCAAAGTCTTGATTTTTTAATTCCATATCATAGCTAGCGTTGTTAGCTTCGTTTCGCATGTTTGAACACAAAAATCCGATATCACACGAGCCAGGTATGAACATTTTAATTTACTCAAGGGCTCCACTCAACTCCCTCCTCATGTTTGGTAATTTCGTCATGTCTCTGGACCTGAGTTTCAAAATCTTGATTTTTTAATTCCATATTATAGCTAGCGTTGTTAGCTTTGATTCGCATGTTTGAACACAAAAACCGATATGACACGAGCCAGGTATGAACATTTTAATTTACTCAAGGGCTCCTCTCAACTAACTCCTCAAATTTGGTAATTTCGTCATGTCTCTCGACCTGAGTTTCAAAATCTTCATTTTTTAAGTCCATATCGTAGCTAGCGTTGTTAGCTTCGATTCGCATGTTTTGAACACAAAAATCAGATATCACACGAGCCAAGTATGAACATTTTATTTAACTCAAGGGCTCCTCTCAACTCCCTCCTCATGTTTGCTAATTTCGTCATGTCTCTCGACCTGAGTTTCAAAGTCTTGATTTTTTAATTCCATATCATAGCTAGCATTGTTAGCTTCGTTCGCATGTTTGAACACAAAAATCCGATATCACACGAGCTAGGTATGAACATTTTAATTTACTCAAGGGCTCCACTCAACTCCCTCCTCATGTTTGGTAATTTCGTCATGTCTCTCGACCTCAGTTTCAAATTTTTCATTTTTTAATTCCATATCGTAGCTAGCGTTGTTAGCTTCGATTCGCATGTTTGAACACAAAAATCAGATATCACACGAGCCAGGTATGAACATTTTATTTAACTCAAGGGCTCCTCTCAACTCCCTCCTCATGTTTGCTAATTTCGTCATGTCTCTCGACCTGAGTTTCAAAATCTTGATTTTTTAATTCCATATCATAGCTAGCGTTGTTAGCTTCGTTTCGCATGTTTGAACACAAAAATCAGATATCACACGAGCCAGGTATGAACATTTTATTTAACTCAAGGGCTCCTCTCAACTCCGTCCTCGTTTTTGCTAATTTCGTCATGACAGGCAACCTGAGTTTCAAAATCTTCATTTTCTAATTCCATATCATAGCTAGCGTTGTTAGCTTCGATTCGCATGTTTGAACACAAAAACCGATATGACACGAGCCAAGGATGAACATTTTAATTTACTCAAGGGCTCCTCTCAACTAACTCCTCAAATTTGGTAATTTCGTCATGTCTCTCGACCTGAGTTTCAAAATCTTCATTTTTTAAGTCCATATCGTAGCTAGCGTTGTTAGCTTCGATTCGCATGTTTGAACACAAAAATCAGATATCACACGAGCCAAGTATGAATATTTTATTTAACTCAAGGGCTCCTCTCAACTCCCTCCTCATGTTTGCTAATTTCGTCATGTCTCTCGACCTGAGTTTTGAAAGTCTTGATTTTTTAATTCCATATCATAGCTAGCATTGTTAGCTTCGTTCGCATGTTTCAACACAAAAATCCGATATCACACGAGCTAGGTATGAACATTTTAATTTACTCAATGGCTCCACTCAACTCCCTCCTCATGTTTGGTAATTTCGTCATGTCTCTCGACCTCAGTTTCAAAATCTTCATTTTTTAATTCCATATCGTAGCTAGCGTTGTTAGCTTCGATTCGCATGTTTGAACACAAAAATCAGATATCACACGAGCGAGGTATGAACATTTTATTTAACTCAAGGGCTCCTCTCAACTCCGTCCTCATGTTTGCTAATTTCGTCATGTCTCTCGACCTAAGTTTCAAAATCTTGATTTTTTAATTCCATATCATAGCTAGCGTTGTTAGCTTCGTTTCGCATGTTTGAACACAAAAATCAGATATCACACGAGCCAGGTATGAATATTTTATTTAACTCAAGGGCTCCTCTCAACTCCCTCCTCGTGTTTACTAATTTCGTCATGACAGGCAACCTGAGTTTCAAAATCTTCATTTTCTAATTCCATATCATAGCTAGCGTTGTTAGCTTCGATTCGCATGTTGGAACACAAAAATCCGATATGACAGGAGCCAGGTATGAACATTTTAATTGTCCTAAAGGGCTCCTCTCAATTCCCTCGTCATGTTTGCTAATTTCTTCATGTCTCTCGACCTGAGTTACAAAATCTTGATATTTTAATTCCATATCATAGCTAGGGTTGTTAGCTTCGATTCGCATATTTGAACACTAAAATCCGATATCACACGAGCCAAGTATGAACATTTTATTTAACTCAAGGGCTCCTCTCAACTCCCTCCTCGTGTTTGCTAATTTCGTCATGACAGGCAACCTGAGTTTCAAAATCTTGATTTTCTAATTCCATATCATAGCTAGCGTTGTTAGCTTCGATTCGCATGCTGGAACACAAAAATCCGATATGACAGGAGCCAGGTATGAACATTTTAATTTACTCAAAGGCCCCACTCAACTCCCTCCTCATGTTTGGTAATTTCGTCATGTCTCTGGACCTGAGTTTCAAAATCTTGATTTTTTAATTCCATATCATAGCTAGCGTTGTTAGCTTCGATTCGCATGTTTGAGCACAAAAACCGATATGACACGAGCCAGGTATGAACATTTTAATTTACTCAAGGGCTCCTCTCAACTAACTCCTCAAATTTGGTAATTTCGTCATCTCTCTCGACCTGAGTTTCAAAATCTTGATTTTTTAATTCCATATCGTAGCTAGCGTTGTTAGCTTCGATTCGCATGTTTGAACACAAAAATCAGATATCACACGAGCCAAGTATGAACATTTTATTTAACTCAAGGGCTCCTCTCGACTCCCTCCTCATGTTTGCTAATTTCGTCATGTCTCTCGACCTGAGTTACAAAATCTTCATTTTTTAAGTCCATATCATAGCTAGCATTGTTAGCTTCGTTCGCAAGTTTGAACACAAAAATCCGATATCACACGAGCTAGGTATGAACATTTTAATTTACTCAAGGGCTGCACTCAACTCCCTCCTCATGTTTGGTAATTTCGTCATGTCTCTCGACCTCAGTTTCAAAATCTTCATTTTTTAATTCCATATCGTAGCTAGCGTTGTTAGCTTCGATTCGCATGTTTGAACACAAAAATCAGATATCACACGAGCGAGGTATGAACATTTTATTTAACTCAAGGGCTCCTCTCAACTCCGTCCTCATGTTTGCTAATTTCGTCATGTCTCTCGACCTGAGTTTCAAAATCTTGATTATTTAATTCCATATCATAGCTAGCGTTGTTAGCTTCGTTTCGCATGTTTGAACACAAAAATCAGATATCACACGAGCCAGGTATGAACATTTCATTTAACTCAAGGGCTCCTCTCAACTCCCTCCTCGTGTTTACTAATTTCGTCATGACAGGCAATCTGAGTTTCAAAATCTTCATTTTCTAATTCCATATCATAGCTAGCGTTGTTAGCTTCGATTCGCATGTTGGAACACAAAAATCCGATATGACAGGAGCCAGGTATGAACATTTTAATTGTCCTAAAGGGCTCCTCTCAACTCCCTCGTCATGTTTGCTAATTTCTTCATGTCTCTCGACCTGAGTTACAAAATCTTGATATTTTAATTCCATATCATAGCTAGGGTTGTTAGCTTCGATTCGCATATTTGAACACTAAAATCCGATATGACACGAGCCAGGTATGAACATTTTAATTTACTCAAGGGCTCCTCTCAACTAACTCCTCAAATTTGGTAATTTCGTCATGTCTCTCGACCTGAGTTTCAAAATCTTCATTTTTTAAGTCCATATCGTAGCTAGCGTTGTTAGCTTCGATTCGCATGTTTGAACACAAAAATCAGATATCACACGAGCCAGGTATGAACATTTTATTTAACTCAAGGGCTCCTCTCAACTCCCTCCTCATGTTTGCTAATTTCGTCATGTCTCTCGACCTGAGTTTCAAAGTCTTGATTTTTTAATTCCATATCATAGCTAGCGTTGTTAGCTTCGTTTCGCATGTTTGAACACAAAAATCCGATATCACACGAGCCAGGTATGAACATTTTAATTTACTCAAGGGCTCCACTCAACTCCCTCCTCATGTTTGGTAATTTCGTCATGTCTCTGGACCTGAGTTTCAAAATCTTGATTTTTTAATTCCATATTATAGCTAGCGTTGTTAGCTTTGATTCGCATGTTTGAACACAAAAACCGATATGACACGAGCCAGGTATGAACATTTTAATTTACTCAAGGGCTCCTCTCAACTAACTCCTCAAATTTGGTAATTTCGTCATGTCTCTCGACCTGAGTTTCAAAATCTTCATTTTTTAAGTCCATATCGTAGCTAGCGTTGTTAGCTTCGATTCGCATGTTTTGAACACAAAAATCAGATATCACACGAGCCAAGTATGAACATTTTATTTAACTCAAGGGCTCCTCTCAACTCCCTCCTCATGTTTGCTAATTTCATCATGTCTCTCGACCTGAGTTTCAAAGTCTTGATTTTTTAATTCCATATCATAGCTAGCATTGTTAGCTTCGTTCGCATGTTTGAACACAAAAATCCGATATCACACGAGCTAGGTATGAACATTTTAATTTACTCAAGGGCTCCACTCAACTCCCTCCTCATGTTTGGTAATTTCGTCATGTCTCTCGACCTCAGTTTCAAATTTTTCATTTTTTAATTCCATATCGTAGCTAGCGTTGTTAGCTTCGATTCGCATGTTTGAACACAAAAATCAGATATCACACGAGCCAGGTATGAACATTTTATTTAACTCAAGGGCTCCTCTCAACTCCCTCCTCATGTTTGCTAATTTCGTCATGTCTCTCGACCTGAGTTTCAAAATCTTGATTTTTTAATTCCATATCATAGCTAGCGTTGTTAGCTTCGTTTCGCATGTTTGAACACAAAAATCAGATATCACACGAGCCAGGTATGAACATTTTATTTAACTCAAGGGCTCCTCTCAACTCCGTCCTCGTTTTTGCTAATTTTGTCATGACAGGCAACCTGAGTTTCAAAATCTTCATTTTCTAATTCCATATCATAGCTAGCGTTGTTAGCTTCGATTCGCATGTTGGAACACAAAAATCCGATATGACAGGAGCCAGGTATGAACATTTTAATTGTCCTAAAGGGCTCCTCTCAACTCCCTCGTCATGTTTGCTAATTTCTTCATGTCTCTCGACCTGAGTTACAAAATCTTGATTTTTTAATTCCATATCATAGCTAGGGTTGTTAGCTTCGATTCGCATATTTGAACACTAAAATCCGATATCACACGAGCCAAGTATGAACATTTTAATTTACTCAAGGGCTCCACTCAACTCCCTCCTCATGTTTGGTAATTTCGTCATGTCTCTCGACCCCAGTTTCAAAATCTTGATTTTTTAATTCCATATCATAGCTAGCGTTGTTAGCTTCGTTTCGCATGTTTGAACACAAAAGTCCGATATCACACGAGCCAGGTATGAACATTTTAATTTACTCAAGGGCTCCTCTCAACTCACTCCTCAAATTTGGTAATTTCGTCATGTCTCTCGACCTGAGTTTCAAAATCTTGATTTTTTAATTCCATATTATAGCTAGCGTTGTTAGCTTCGTTTCCCATGTTTGAACACAAAAAACCGATATGACACGAGCGAGGTATGAACGTTTTAGTTTACTCAAGGGCTCCTCTCAACTCACTCCTCATGTTTGGTAATTTCGTCATGTCTCTCGACCTGAGTTTCAAAATCTTGATTTTTTAATTCCATATCATAGCTAGCGTTGTTAGCTTCGTTTCGCATGTTTGAACACAAAAATCAGATATCACACGAGCCAAGTATGAACATTTTATTTAACTCAAGGGCTCCTCTCAACTCCCTCCTCATGTTTGCTAATTTCGTCATGTCTCTCGACCTGAGTTTCAAAGTCTTGATTTTTTAATTCCATATCATAGCTAGCATTGTTAGCTTCGTTCGCATGTTTGAACACAAAAATCCGATATCACACGAGCTAGGTATGAACATTTTAATTTACTCAAGGGCTCCACTCAACTCCCTCCTCATGTTTGGTAATTTCGTCATGTCTCTCGACCTCAGTTTCAAAATCTTCATTTTTTAATTCCATATCGTAGCTAGCGTTGTTAGCTTCGATTCGCATGTTTGAACACAAAAATCAGATATCACACGAGCCAGGTATGAACATTTTATTTAACTCAAGGGCTCCTCTCAACTCCCTCCTCATGTTTGCTAATTTCGTCATGTCTCTCGACCCGAGTTTCAAAATCTTGATTTTTTAATTCCATATCATAGCTAGCGTTGTTAGCTTCGTTTCGCATGTTTGAACACAAAAATCAGATATCACACGAGCCAGGTATGAACATTTTAATTTCCTCAAGGGCTCCTCTCAACTCCCTCCTCATGTTTGGTAATTTCGTCATGTCTCTCGACCCCAGTTTCAAAATCTTGATTTTTTAATTCCATATCATAGCCAGCGTTGTTAGCTTCGATACGCATGTTTGAACACAAAAATCCGATATGACAGTAGCCAGGTATGAACATTTTAATTGTCCTAAAGGGCTCCTCTCAATTCCCTCGTCATGTTTGCTAATTTCTTCATGTCTCTCGACCTGAGTTACAAAATCTTGATATTTTAATTCCATATCATAGCTAGCGTTGTTAGCTTCGTTTCGCATGTTTGAACACAAAAATCAGATATCACACGAGCCAAGTATGAACATTTTATTTAACTCAAGGGCTCCTCTCAACTCCCTCCTCATGTTTGCTAATTTCGTCATGTCTCTCGACCTGAGTTTCAAAGTCTTGATTTTTTAATTCCATATCATAGCTAGCATTGTTAGCTTCGTTCGCATGTTTGAACACAAAAATCCGATATCACACGAGCTAGGTATGAACATTTTAATTTACTCAAGGGCTCCACTCAACTCCCTCCTCATGTTTGGTAATTTCGTCATGTCTCTCGACCTCAGTTTCAAAATCTTCATTTTTTAATTCCATATCGTAGCTAGCGTTGTTAGCTTCAATTCGCATGTTTGAACACAAAAATCAGATATCACACGAGCCAGGTATGAACATTTTATTTAACTCAAGGGCTCCTCTCAACTCCCTCCTCATGTTTGCTAATTTCGTCATGTCTCTCGACCCGAGTTTCAAAATCTTGATTTTTTAATTCCATATCATAGCTAGCGTTGTTAGCTTCGTTTCGCATGTTTGAACACAAAAATCAGATATCACACGAGCCAGGTATGAACATTTTATTTAACTCAAGGGCTCCTCTCAACTCCGTCCTCGTGTTTGCTAATTTCGTCATGACAGGCAACCTGAGTTTCAAAATCTTCATTTTCTAATTCCATATCATAGCTAGCGTTGTTAGCTTCGATTCGCATGTTGGAACACAAAAATCCGATATGACAGGAGCCAGGTATGAACATTTTAATTGTCCTAAAGGGCTCCTCTCAACTCCCTCGTCATGTTTGCTAATTTCTTCATGTCTCTCGACCTGAGTTACAAAATCTTGATTTTTTAATTCCATATCATAGCTAGGGTTGTTAGCTTCGATTCGCATATTTGAACACTAAAATCCGATATCACACGAGCCAGGTATGAACATTTTAATTTACTCAAGGGCTCCACTCAACTCCCTCCTCATGTTTGGTAATTTCGTCATGTCTCTGGACCTGAGTTTCAAAATCTTGATTTTTTAATTCCATATTATAGCTAGCGTTGTTAGCTTTGATTCGCATGTTTGAACACAAAAACCGATATGACACGAGCCAGGTATGAACATTTTAATTTACTCAAGGGCTCCTCTCAACTAACTCCTCAAATTTGGTAATTTCGTCATGTCTCTCGACCTGAGTTTCAAAATCTTCATTTTTTAAGTCCATATCGTAGCTAGCGTTGTTAGCTTCGATTCGCATGTTTTGAACACAAAAATCAGATATCACACGAGCCAAGTATGAACATTTTATTTAACTCAAGGGCTCCTCTCAACTCCCTCCTCATGTTTGCTAATTTCGTCATGTCTCTCGACCTGAGTTTCAAAGTCTTGATTTTTTAATTCCATATCATAGCTAGCATTGTTAGCTTCGTTCGCATGTTTGAACACAAAAATCCGATATCACACGAGCTAGGTATGAACATTTTAATTTACTCAAGGGCTCCACTCAACTCCCTCCTCATGTTTGGTAATTTCGTCATGTCTCTCGACCTCAGTTTCAAATTTTTTTCATTTTTTAATTCCATATCGTAGCTAGCGTTGTTAGCTTCGATTCGCATGTTTGAACACAAAAATCAGATATCACACGAGCCAGGTATGAACATTTTATTTAACTCAAGGGCTCCTCTCAACTCCCTCCTCATGTTTCTAATTTCGTCATGTCTCTCGACCTGAGTTTCAAAATCTTGATTTTTTAATTCCATATCATAGCTAGCGTTGTTAGCTTCGTTTCGCATGTTTGAACACAAAAATCAGATATCACACGAGCCAGGTATGAACATTTTATTTAACTCAAGGGCTCCTCTCAACTCCGTCCTCGTTTTTGCTAATTTCGTCATGACAGGCAACCTGAGTTTCAAAATCTTCATTTTCTAATTCCATATCATAGCTAGCGTTGTTAGCTTCGATTCGCATGTTGGAACACAAAAATCCGATATGACAGGAGCCAGGTATGAACATTTTAATTGTCCTAAAGGGCTCCTCTCAACTCCCTCGTCATGTTTGCTAATTTCTTCATGTCTCTCGACCTGAGTTACAAAATCTTGATTTTTTAATTCCATATCATAGCTAGGGTTGTTAGCTTCGATTCGCATATTTGAACACTAAAATCCGATATCACACGAGCCAAGTATGAACATTTTAATTTACTCAAGGGCTCCACTCAACTCCCTCCTCATGTTTGGTAATTTCGTCATGTCTCTCGACCCCAGTTTCAAAATCTTGATTTTTTAATTCCATATCATAGCTAGCGTTGTTAGCTTCGTTTCGCATGTTTGAACACAAAAGTCCGATATCACACGAGCCAGGTATGAACATTTTAATTTACTCAAGGGCTCCTCTCAACTCACTCCTCAAATTTGGTAATTTCGTCATGTCTCTCGACCTGAGTTTCAAAATCTTGATTTTTTAATTCCATATTATAGCTAGCGTTGTTAGCTTCGTTTCCCATGTTTGAACACAAAAAACCGATATGACACGAGCGAGGTATGAACGTTTTAGTTTACTCAAGGGCTCCTCTCAACTCACTCCTCATGTTTGGTAATTTCGTCATGTCTCTCGACCTGAGTTTCAGAATCTTGATTTTTTAATTCCATATCATAGGTAGCGTTGTTAGCTTCGTTTCGCATGTTTGAACACAAAAATCAGATATCACACGAGCCAAGTATGAACATTTTATTTAACTCAAGGGCTCCTCTCAACTCCCTCCTCATGTTTGCTAATTTCGTCATGTCTCTCGACCTGAGTTTCAAAGTCTTGATTTTTTAATTCCATATCATAGCTAGCATTGTTAGCTTCGTTCGCATGTTTGAACACAAAAATCCGATATCACACGAGCTAGGTATGAACATTTTAATTTACTCAAGGGCTCCACTCAACTCCCTCCTCATGTTTGGTAATTTCGTCATGTCTCTCGACCTCAGTTTCAAAATCTTCATTTTTTAATTCCATATCGTAGCTAGCGTTGTTAGCTTCGATTCGCATGTTTGAACACAAAAATCAGATATCACACGAGCCAGGTATGAACATTTTATTTAACTCAAGGGCTCCTCTCAACTCCCTCCTCATGTTTGCTAATTTCGTCATGTCTCTCGACCCGAGTTTCAAAATCTTGATTTTTTAATTCCATATCATAGCTAGCGTTGTTAGCTTCGTTTCGCATGTTTGAACACAAAAATCAGATATCACACGAGCCAGGTATGAACATTTTATTTAACTCAAGGGCTCCTCTCAACTCCGTCCTCGTGTTTGCTAATTTCGTCATGACAGGCAACCTGAGTTTCAAAATCTTCATTTTCTAATTCCATATCATAGCTAGCGTTGTTAGCTTCGATTCGCATGTTGGAACACAAAAATCCGATATGACAGGAGCCAGGTATGAACATTTTAATTGTCCTAAAGGGCTCCTCTCAACTCCCTCGTCATGTTTGCTAATTTCTTCATGTCTCTCGACCTGAGTTACAAAATCTTGATTTTTTAATTCCATATCATAGCTAGGGTTGTTAGCTTCGATTCGCATATTTGAACACTAAAATCCGATATTACACGAGCCAGGTATGAACATTTAAGTTTACTCAAGGGCTCCTCTCAACTCACTCCTCAAATTTGGTAATTTCGTCATGTCTCTCAACCCGAGTTTCAAAATCTTGATTTTTTAATTCCATATCATAGCTAGCGTTGTTAGCTTCGTTTCGCATGTTTGAACACAAAAATCCGATATCACACGAGCCAGGTATGAACATTTTATTTAACTCAAGGGCTCCTCTCAACTCCGTCCTCGTGTTTGCTAATTTCGTCATGACAGGCAACCTGAGTTTCAAAATCTTCATTTTCTAATTCCATATCATAGCTAGCGTTGTTAGCTTCGATTCGCATGTTGGAACACAAAAATCCGATATGACAGTAGCGAGGTATGAACATTTTAATTGTCCTAAAGGGCTCCTCTCAATTCCCTCGTCATGTTTGCTAATTTCTTCATGTCTCTCGACCTGAGTTACAAAATCTTGATATTTTAATTCCATATCATAGGTAGCGTTGTTAGCTTCGTTTCGCATGTTTGAACACAAAAATCAGATATCACACGAGCCAAGTATGAACATTTTATTTAACTCAAGGGCTCCTCTCAACTCCCTCCTCATGTTTGCTAATTTTGTCATGTCTCTCGACCTGAGTTTCAAAGTCTTGATTTTTTAATTCCATATCATAGCTAGCATTGTTAGCTTCGTTCGCATGTTTGAACACAAAAATCCGATATCACACGAGCTAGGTATGAACATTTTATTTAACTCAAGGGCTCCTCTCAACTCCGTCCTCGTGTTTGCTAATTTCGTCATGACAGGCAACCTGAGTTTCAAAATCTTCATTTTCTAATTCCATATCATAGCTAGCGTTGTTAGCTTCGATTCGCATGTTGGAACACAAAAATCCGATATGACAGTAGCCAGGTATGAACATTTTAATTGTCCTAAAGGGCTCCTCTCAATTCCCTCGTCATGTTTGCTAATTTCTTCATGTCTCTCGACCTGAGTTACAAAATCTTGATATTTTAATTCCATATCATAGCTAGCGTTGTTAGCTTCGTTTCGCATGTTTGAACACAAAAATCAGATATCACACGAGCCAAGTATGAACATTTTATTTAACTCAAGGGCTCCTCTCAACTCCCTCCTCATGTTTGCTAATTTCGTCATGTCTCTCGACCTGAGTTTCAAAGTCTTGATTTTTTAATTCCATATCATAGCTAGCATTGTTAGCTTCGTTCGCATGTTTGAACACAAAAATCCGATATCACACGAGCTAGGTATGAACATTTTAATTTACTCAAGGGCTCCACTCAACTCCCTCCTCATGTTTGGTAATTTCGTCATGTCTCTCGACCTCAGTTTCAAAATCTTCATTTTTTAATTCCATATCGTAGCTAGCGTTGTTAGCTTCAATTCGCATGTTTGAACACAAAAATCAGATATCACACGAGCCAGGTATGAACATTTTATTTAACTCAAGGGCTCCTCTCAACTCCCTCCTCATGTTTGCTAATTTCGTCATGTCTCTCGACCCGAGTTTCAAAATCTTGATTTTTTAATTCCATATCATAGCTAGCGTTGTTAGCTTCGTTTCGCATGTTTGAACACAAAAATCAGATATCACACGAGCCAGGTATGAACATTTTATTTAACTCAAGGGCTCCTCTCAACTCCGTCCTCGTGTTTGCTAATTTCGTCATGACAGGC
>NW_028230603.1:0-62033 GCF_043228905.1 Azolla caroliniana
AACATGTAGTTAATTAGCTACTACCATACTTTAGCTAAGTGGTAGCCAATTAGCTACTACCATAGTTTAGTACAGTAGCTAATTAGCTAAGTGGTAGCTAATTAGCTACTACCATAATTTAGTTGAGTAACTAAGTAGCTAATTAGCTACTACCATAGTTGAATATAGTAGTTAATTCTCTACTCCCACAGTTTAGTTGAGTAACTAATTAGCTAAGTGGTAGCTAATTAGCTACTACAATACTTTAGCTTAGTAGCTAATTAGCTATTACCATAGTTTAGTACAGGAGCTAATTAGCTAAGTGGTAGCTAATTAGCTACTACCATAGTTTAGTACAGGAGCTAATTAGCTAAGTGGTAGCTAATTAGCTACTACCATACATTAGTTGAGTAGCTAATTAGCTAAGTGGTAGCTAATTAGCTACTACCATACATTAGCTGAGTAGCTAATTAGTTAAGTGGTAGCTAATTAGCTACTATCATAGTTTACTACAATAGCTAATTAGCTACTACCATACTTCAGTTGAGTAGCTAATTAGCTAAGTGGAAGCTAATTAGCTAATACCATAGTTTAGTATAGTAGCTAATTAGCTAAGTGGTAGCTAATTAGCTACTACCATACGTTAGTTGAGTAGTTAATTAGCTAAATGGTAGCTAATTAGCTAAGTGGTAGCTCATTAGCTAAGTGGTAGCTAATTAGCTAAGTGGTAGCTCATTAGCTAAGTGGTAGCTAATAAGTTACTACCATAGTTTAATACATTAGCTAGTTAGCTAAATGGTAGTTGTTGAGAATCAAGCTCAACCTAGTCTAGTGTGTGAACACACCCTTGAGAGTGTGCACTCAAAGGTGAAAAGTCACCACTCTTATCCACACATTAACTATGTGTCATAGAATCATATTCTATGACACATAACTAATGAGTTTTCACATTCCCCATGACCCATGAGCTTCAGTCGTTAATGAAGAGAGAGAGTGACTATATAAAGCGCTCTCCTCCTGCTTTGTAATTAGGTCGATTAATCTCCTTTGTAATATACATTTTCTTGAGTATTCTATAGTTGTTCAAATCTATCTATCTTGTGTTTCTCTCTCACTCACTCTCTCTCTCATACACACACACACACACTCACAACACATATCTGTAGTCTATTCCTCTGCACAAGAATCACCATCGATTCTTTACATGGTATCAGAGCGATTTGGTAGCTTGATCTCGCCCATCCGCGTGTGTTGAGCTCTACGATGACGTTCAAGAAGAACCGGCTCATCAGTATCGTAGTGTGACTACGTAGCTCGTATTAAAGAGAGAAGAAGAAGGAAGAAATCTACATCGAACACCATGAATACTCAAATGGGGAGTGCTCTCCCTAGCGAGAAGTTGGACCGAAATAACCTCGCATCTTGGGAGTACAAGATGCAACAATATCTTGTCAGTCAAGGCTATTGGAGCTACATCAAAGGAGCACAAGAAAACTGGCCCGACCCGGAAGATGCCGACTATGCAACATGGGAGCAAGCGGGGAGTCGAGTAATGTATTGCTTGGTGACATGTGTTCACGACCACATGCTCGGTTACATTTGAGAAGCCGAGACACCGAAGGAAGTGTGGGAAAATCTAAGGAAGATATTCGTCGCCAATACAACGGCACGAAAGCTTCAACTCCGCCAACAGTTGAACAACATCCAACAACGGGATATGTCCATCACAAGCGACACCTTCAAGATCAAGGAGCTTTGTGATGCACTAAGCTTGATAAGCGTCAATGTGGAGGATGATGAAATGGTGCAAATATGCCTCGGTGGCCTTGCACCACGGTTCGGCGCGATGCGGACCGCCGTACTAGCACGAGTGAATCCGCCCTCCTTCTTTGATCTTCAATCTATGTTGTTGGTTGAAGAAAATCATGTTTGAACAAGGAGCAATGCCTCGGAAGACCACATGCTCTACACGCATTTGGACGGATGAAGAGGACGCAGTCATGCAAGAAGAGGCCAATTCAGCCAAGGACGAGGCAGACGATGCCCGACTTACGAAAACAACTCGCAATTTTGGCATCAAGACGGAAGCCATCGAGGAACCTTCAGAAGAAGGGGGAGCTTCCATTCCGCTCCAGCCAACAAACCTCGATCAAATGCAGTTATTGTGGAAAAACTGGCCACCATGAAGAAGAGTGCCGAAAGAAGAAGAGTGAGTCGGCTTCCACAAGCCAACAACTCACCAATTACGCCACCAACTCGGACTATGAAGATCATGGCGGAATGTTTGTAATGAGACATAGAACAAATTCTATGTCGGCCTCTACTTCGACTAATGTCTCCAATCCGGAAGATGTATGGTTCGTCGACTCCGGTGCTTCGAACCATATGACATCCCATCAAGAATGGTTCAAAGACCTTCGAGAGCCGGATCGACACGGTTATGTCGAGACCGGAGACGACACCACTTATCCGATTCGGCATGTCGGAAATGTCCCATTCGGGAAAGAAGGTGAACAAACTTGCATAAAAAATGTCTTACATGTACCCACTATAACGAAGAATTTGGTCTCGGTTGGCCAAATTGTGGAGCAAGGGATGCAAGTTCGATTCAACCAAGGAGGTTGCTTCATCGAGACGGAAGGCCGACTAATTCCTCGTGGTCGAAGGGAATGCCAAATGTTTATCCTCGAAGCGAACGAGGTAAAATCGGCCATGTACGCAAAGGGCCTCAAATCTGACACCGACATAGAGCTATGGCATAAAAGAATCGGCCATATCAATCTCAACAAACTCAAGGTGATGCAATCGAAAGGAGTCTGTATCAGGCTCCCGACCTTCAAAGAGAAAGAGATTGGAGTATGTGAAGCATGCCAATTCGGCAAGCAACATCGGCTCCCGTTCCCGAAGAAAAGGAACGTGAGCAAAGGCCTATTGGACGTAGTCCACTCGGATGTGTGGGGACTGGCACAAATGGCTATGTTCGGAAGATGTTGGTACTATGTTACCTTCGTCGATGACTTCTCTAGATACACATGGATCTTTCCCATGAGGATGAACAGTGAAGTGTTTACACACTTCCAAAAATTCAAAAGTGAAGTCGAAAAGACAACTGGGCATCATGTATGATGTTTTCGGTCAGACGGAGGAAAGGAATACTTCTCCGATCCGTTCACGGCATACCTTGGACAAGAAGGAATTTGGCAAGAATTCACTTGTCGACACACACCGCAACAGAATAGTGTAGCTGTATGCAAGAATTGGCACATCCTCGAAGTAGCAAGGACCATGCTAAATGAGAAGCATATGCCCAAGTCATATTAGGCAGAAGCTGCAAATACCGCCATCTACCTCATGAACCAATTCACAACATTTGGAGTGCACAAGGTCACCCCCCACGAGAAATACTATGGGAAGAAGCCGGATCTATCCCGTGTAAGGATATTCGGCTCCATTGCATACGTGCACATTCCCGATGAGAAGCGGCAGAAGCTTGACCCAAAATCAGATAAGTGCATCGTCGTGGGGTACTCACTAGAGCAAAAGGGGTACAAGTGCTTCAACCCCTCTACTCGGAAGACTTGTGTAAGTCGGGATGTCATCTTTGATGAATCGACATCATGGCACAAACCCGAGCCGACTCCTCCCGAATCATCTACAAATGACCTTGACAACATAGAAGAAGATGATCAACTAAGGTCAATACTCAAAGAGAGTCCGATCTCAACTAGATTGAGTGGACCACAAGAGCCTCCGAGCAACCAAAGCACATCTCGGCCAAGTCCAAAGATGGACAAAGGGAAGGCCAAAATGCCGAAATATGAAGACGATCACTTCGATGGCAACGAATCGACCCATCCACTCGATAGTGAGTTAGATGGCTTTGATGTGTCTCTTACGAGGTCACCCGGAGTTGAAAAAACACTCACATCGGCAAAAGAGAAACTCCGTCACTCCACCCGAGAGAAGAATCTGGTTAGCCGATTCGGCTACAACGACTATATGGCATACCACTATGCCTTTATGATGAAGGTGGCAGCAGTTCGAGAACCGGAGAGCTTTGCCGAAGCCTCTAAAGATACACAATGGGTTGAAGCAATGAACGAGGAGATGCAAGCTCTCAGCAAGAATGAGACATGGGATCTCATCCCTCACTCACCGCACAAGAAGGCAATCGGCTGCAGATGGATATACAAAGTGAAATATAATGTCGACGGTTCCGTCAACCACTACAAAGCTCGACTTGTAAGAAAGGGCTACGCAGAAACACAGGGCGTCGACTATGAAGAGACCTTTGCCCCGGTGGCAAAGATGACAACCGTGCGAACTGTGATAGCGCTTGCAGCAGCGAAAGGGTGGCACCTCCACTAGATGGATGTCAAGAACACTTTTCTTCAAGGCGAATTAGAAGAGGAGGTGTACATGGTACACCCACCCGGCTTCGAATCCAACATTCATCCGAAAGCCATCTACCAACTCAAGAAACCTCTCTACGGCCTTAAGCAAGCACCACGTGCTTGGCACTCGAAGATAACACAATATCTTCATCGAATCGACTTCCGAATGTCAAAATTCGACAATTCTCTCTATGTAAGACGCGATTCCGAAAGTTCGATCGTCATCATCCTATACACGGATGATCTGGTCATTGGGGGTGAGCATCTAGTCGACATCAACAAGGTCAAATCCCTCATTTCCAACAAATTCGAGATGATGGACATGAAAGAGCTCCACTACTTCCTTTGCATCGAGGTAATTCGGACTCCAGCTAGGATTATGATCTCCCAACGACACTACATTTTCAACTTGTTATACAAGTTCGGGATAACTAAGTGCAAGTCTATGGCAACACCTCTCGACCGAAACCTCAAACTAGATGCCAATTTTGGCACCACAGAGTGTGAGCCGACTCAGTATAGACAACTGATTGGTAGTCTTCTCTACCTCACGATCACTCAACCAAACTTGAGCTATCAGGTCAGCCTTCTTAGCCAGTTCATGCAAACGCCACGAGATATCCATTTGGATTGTGCTAAGAGAGTGCTACGATATGTGAGTGGAATGATGGACTATGACATTCTCTATAAGTCGGCCATGCCAATTCAACTCGAGGGGTAAATAGATGCTCACTGGGCAAGCTACAAAGCAGACCGACGATCAACCTCTGGTTTCGTCTTCTGCCTCGGAAGTGGAGCCATCTCCTGGAGTAGCAAGAAGCAACCAACTGTCGCTCTTTCGAGCACAGAGGCCAAATACAGGGGCGCGGCGGTGGCTGCATGTCAAGCCGTATGGCTCAAGAGGATGTTAAAGGATCTAGGCATTCCCATCAAAGATCCGATTCTCCTTTACTGCGACAACATGAGCAATATTTATCTGGCTCGAAACCCTGTGTTCCACGCACGCACGAAGCATATCGAAGTGCACTATCACCTCATTCGAGAGTGTGTTTAGGCTGGCGATGTCGACCTTCAACATATCATTACGAATCTTCAGACAACCGACATCTTCACCAAAGCCCTAGGAGCCGACAAGCTTCCGCAATTCTGGTCAAACCTTGGATTGACGGTCCTTGACTTGCCAAGCTTGAGGGGGAGTCTGAGCCCGATGTACCGGATACCGTCCAAACCGGATACAAGCCGAAGTGGACATCAACCGAAGTAGCCGACCAAAGTTGAGCTTGAGGGGGCGTGTTGAGAATCAAGCTCAACCTAGTCTAGTGTGTGAACACACTCTTGAGAGAATACACTCAAAGGTCAAAAGTCACCACTCTTATCCACACATTAACTATGTGTCATAGAATCATATTCTATGACACATAACTAATGAGTTTTCACATTCCCCATGACCCATGAGCTTCAATAATTAATGAAGAGAGAGAGTGACTATATAAAGCACTCTCCTCCTAATTTGTAATTAGGTCAATTAATCTCCTTTGTAATATACATCTTCTTGAGTATTCTATAGTTGTTCAAATCTATCTATCTTGTATTTCTCTCTCACTCTCTCTCTGTCTCATACACACACACTCACAACACATACCTCTAGTCTATTTCGTTGCACAAGAATCACCATCGATTCTTTACAGTAGCTAATTAGCTACTACTATAGTTTAGTACAGTAGCTAATTAGCTAAGTGGTAGCTAATTAGCTATTACCATAGTTTAGTATAGTAGCTAATTAGCTAAGTGGTAGAAAATTAGCTACTCCCACAATAGCGAATTAGCTAAGTGGTAGCTAATAGCTACTAGCATACGTTAGCCGAGTAGCTAATTACCTACCACCATAGTTTAATAGAATAGCTAATTAGCTAAATGGTAGCTGATTAGTTACTACCATAGTTTAGTACAATAGCTAATTAGCTAAGTGGTAGATAATTAGCTACTACCATAGTTTAGTACAGTAGCTAATTAGCTACCACTTAGCTAATTAGCTACTACCATACTTTAGTAGAGTAGTTAAGTATGTAAGTGGTAGCTATTTAGCTACTACCATAGTTTAGTAAAGTAGCTAATTAGCTACTACCATACGTTAGATGAGTAGCTAATTAGCTACCACTTAGCTAATTAGGTACTACCATAGTTTAGTATAGTAGCTAATTAGCTAAGTGGGGGCTAATTAGCTAGCCACTATAACTAAAGTATGGTACTAGCTAATTAGCTACTACCATAGTTTAGTACAGTAGCTAATTAGCTAAGTGGTAGCTAGTTAGCTAATACCATATTTTAGTACAGTAGCTAATTAGCTACTACCATACTTTAGTTCTAGTCACTAATTAGCTAGTACCATACCTAAGCGAAGTAGCTAATTAGCTCAATGGTAGCTAATTAGCTACTGTCATAGTCTAGAAGAATAGCTAGTTAGCTAAGATGTAGCTAATGAGCGACCATGTTGTTGTAGAATCTTGTGGATTAAGGAGGGCACTTGAGCTGTCTGGTGTTGATGATGGTGCAACCGATGAGGAGATAGTTGGCAACATGGCTGAAAGTAAGAGTCCTGCTATCACATATCCTTCAGATCAGCTCCACCCTATTCGTTTGGAAGATGGTAATAAATTAGGCAATGATTGTCAGGAATAGTACTAAAGCAGAGATGGAATTAGTACTAAGAAGAGTAGTACTATTAGTACTAAGAGGAGGGGACTGCGTAAGATTCCCGAGAGAGAGGAAGTGAGAAGAGGAGAGAGAGAGATAGGATGATGACAACAACTCTTATATTATATGAAAGATAAGTACAAATCGGCTAAGAGGCTTAAGACTGGTGTTGAACCAATTTGGTTCAAAACAATGCCTTGTGCCTCCTTTTATAGTGTTTTTAGGAACAATCTTGAAGCTTCTAGAATGTTCCAGAGAGATCTGGAATATATATCAATTTTCTATGATAAAGCATAAATGAAAATAATATCCTACAAATTACAATTCATAGTCTAATGGTAAGAGCTCGACCCATGTAGCATAAGGTCATGGGTTCGAGTCTTGCCATATCATCACACTATCTCCCCCTTAAAGACGACGAGTGGAACGAGTCAGCGCTAATTGCGGACCGGGTTTGTCCGGATACTTTCGGTGGAAATCAACAAGAAGATCCTGTGCATTGGCAACATGCTCGACGAGTTCCCAAGTACGTTCGCTCGGACTATAACCGAGGCAATCGACCAAGTAATAAAGTTTGTTGTGAACAAGTTTGGAATCGAGGATGGCAGCAACTTCATACTCCGGGCCGGCGTCCAACTCCAGCGGGGGCGGCGGTGGTGTCACACGATCAGGAATGGTGTTGGCTTTATAAGGTTCAAGAAGAGAACAATGCAAAACCGGATGTATCTGAAGCTGCGGAGGGAGATCAAGGCGGAAGGTGACATCATTAATCTTACCCGTAATACGGAAGGGACCGAGTCGTCGATAATCCAACTTGTCGCACGGTCGAGTAGTCTTGATGTGACGACGTAAGAGCCATACTCGATCTCCGATGGCAAAAGAGGAGGGAATCCGATGACGATCCGCATAAGACTTCTGTGTGTGTTGAGCATGACGAAGGTGAGTAGAGAGATCCATCTGGATCTTGCGTAGCCTCTCCAAATGATCCTCGGCACGAGGGTTGGTAGGTAGCTCCGGAGTGTCGATCACCGACCAATGAGGATGGAAACCGGTATAAGCGAAAAATGGGGAGACCCGAGTCGAGGAGTGAATAACATTATTATACGCAAACTCCGCAAAGTGGAGAATCTCGGCCCAATCATCCTGTTGATAACTCAGGAAACACCAGAGATATTGCTCCAGCGTTTGGTTTGTTCGTTCCGCCTGCCCGTCAGTCTGAGGATGGTAGCCGGAGGAGAGGTTGCAGGAGACCTTGAGCATCTTGAAGAGATGCTGCCAAAATTTGGAGACAAATTGCGGGCCTCGGTCACTGATAATACTGTCTGGGAGGCCATGATGCCGAAATACCTCACGCATAACAAGAGCGGCGGTTTCCTCGCGAGTGATGGCTTTAGTACATGGCACAAAATGTGCCATCTTCGTATATCGATTGACGACGGTTAGGATAGCATTGAACCCCTTCAAGACTGGCAGATCTGTGATAAAATTAAGACAAATAGACTGCCACGGCTTACTGGGAATCGGTCAGGGTTCCAACAAGCTATATGGATGGTGTCGAGGCATCTTTGCTCGGCAACAAGCATCACAGGTCCGAACGTAGTCGTCGACAAAATGGCACATGTGGGGCCACCAAAAAGATCGTTGCACTAACTCCAACGTCTTAGTACTACCGAAATGTCCCGCCGTATGGGTGTCGTGACAATGTTGGACGATTTGAAGGCGACAGGAGCAATCGGGGACATATACGCGCTTTTTAAAGAATAACTAACCATCATGATATTTGAATTGTCGGTAGTCAATACCTGGTTGTTGAGACTGAGAACAGGATGCCCGAGAAGTATCAATGTGCGCCAAGATGTCTTGAGCAAAACTATCCGTCTTCAAGGTTGCACGTATGTCATCGGTAATCCGTGAATCCATCGGGGTGTGAAAAATCCGCGTCGTGTGCAATCGTGTTGGTCCCAAGATTACTTGCTTTTGATTATCAAATGTTGTGTCACCAGGACGAGGTGCAAGATATGAATGCCGTGATAGTGCATCTGCTTTTCCTTGCTGCTTCCCCGGTCGATATGTGATTTTGAAGTCGAAACGCATGAGGAATTGCGCCCACCAAGCTTGCCGTCGATTTAGTACGCGAGCGTTTTGAAAATAAGCAAGATTTTTATGATCGCTAAAGACAATGACCTGATGTGGAGAGCCCTCTAAGAAATGCCGCCATTGTACAAATGAATCCACGATGGCTAATAACTCCTTGTCATGTATTTCGTAGTTGATTTCTGCGACATCGAATTTGCGCGAATGGAAAGCCACCGGATGCAACTCTTCTTTATCGCCTTGTTGAGAAAGGATGCTACCGAGGGCGAAATTTGATGCGTCGGCCTCCATGATGAATGGTTTGCTTGTATCCACATGAGCTACAATCGGTGCTGATGTAAAGGCTTTCTTAAGATGCCGAAAAGCCATATCTGCTTCTATGGACCAAAGAAATTCTTGGCCCTTCTTCGTAAGTTGTGTGAGAGGTAAAATAATCTTCGAGTAATCCTGTATAAACTTACGGTAGAAGTTAGCAAAACCTAGAAAACATTGTACATCTCGTACTGACCGTGGAATTTGCCACTCTAGTACAGTTTGGATTTTAGCTGGATCCATGGCGATGCCCTTTGAGGAGATGACGTAGCCTAGAAATTCCACTTGCTTGCAGTCAAAGCTACATTTTTCTAGCTTGGCATAAAGACCATTCTCGCGGAGTCGCTTTAGTACTAATAGTACATGAGAATCGTGCTCTTCCTGGGTCTTCGAATAAATCAATAGATCATCCAGATAAATGATCAAACAGATATCCAAGAGGTCTCTGAATATATCATTTGCCATGTGTTGGAAGACTGCGGGTGCATTGGTTAGGCCAAACGGCATAACAGTATACTCGAAATGCCCATACCGCGTGCGAAAGGCGGTCTTCCACTCATCTCCCGGTCGGATTCACACGAGGTTATACGCTCCTCGTAGGTCGATTTTAGTAAAAAACTTGGCACCATTAACTCGCTCTAAAAGACTTGATATAAGAGGAAGTGCATACCTATTCCGGATGGTGACTTTATTCAATCCGCGGTAATCAACGGCAAGACGAAGTGAGCCATCTTTCTTCTTGACAAAGAAGATGGGTGCACCGGTTGGACAGATGATCTTATTTTGCAGGTAGATGCATCATGTGATACTAGTGGGCTGATATCGACTAGATCTGTATCGACATGCATGAGCCAATGACTAAGTCGACAACACAAGAGCACCAGAATGTGAAGCCAGGCCCAACACAGTCGACCAGGGGTTTGAAGACGAAAAGGAACCTTCATCATATCAGCCTTCTCTGCTTTCGTCTTCAGGCTTTGCTTACCGGATAGTCTGCAGTTTGCCGGGAGTGTCGATCCGACCGGTTTTGCTTCTAACATGTTGAACCGCTGAAGCACCTTTGTCACATATTTCTCCTGTGACAGCCACAATTGCTTCTTTGACCGGTCTCGGATGATGTGCATCCCCAGTATCTGTCTTGCCGGGCCCAAGTCTTTCATTGCGAAGGTTCGGTTGAGAGCCTTCTTCAGCATCCGTATTTTGGCTTGGTCCCGTCCAACGATCAACATGTCGTCCACGTACAGAAGGAGTATCAGGAGGTCGCCTCCTATGAACTTCTTCACAAACACGCAGTTATCAACCTGTGTCTTGTGGTACCCTTGATCGGTCATGAAGGAGTCGAACTTCTGGTACCATTGTCGGGGAGCCTGCTTTAGTCCGTACAGGCTCTTCTTCAACCAGCAGACCAAGTGCTCCTTCCCTTTCTCCAGGAATCCTTCCGGTTGCGGCATGTAGATCTCCTCTTCGAGGTCACCATGAAGGAATGTCGTCTTCACGTCCAACTGGTCTACCTCGAGGTCCATGCTTGCCGCTATACTCAGCACCATCCGGATGGAGGTCGTCTTTACTACGGGGGAAATATCTCGTCGAAGTCCACGCCCTTCTTCTGCTGGAACCCCTTCACCACGATCCTGGCTTTGTATCTCGGGGGGTTGCCGGCATCTCCCGGTTTCCATTTGTACACCCACTTGTTTCGGAGTGCCTACTTTCCTTTCGGCAACTCCACCAATTCGTACGTATGGTTCTCATGCAGGGAATCCACCTCATCCTTCATGACACTTAACCATTTGTGGCTGTGGGTGTCATCTTTCCCTTCTTCGAAGCTTTCTGGCTCTCCCTCATCGGTCAGCAGCACATGCTCTGCATCCGGAAATCTCCGGGGGGGCCTTCTCTCTCTGAGAGGATATCTCCGTCTTTGGCCTTCAACAACCGGCTCCACTATTTGCTCTTCATCCAAATCCGATTCGGGGTCTTGTCCGGTTTCGGTTTCACCTATTCCTTCTTCTTCGGCCTGTCTTGTCTCCTTACCATCACCGGCCGGTTCATCGAGTGCTAACCGGTCTCTTGCCGGTTGGGTCTGCACATCGTAGAATCAATCCTTATCGGTCAACTCGGAGTTCATTATCTTCTTCTCCGACTCCCAGTCGGCGAGCGTCTTGTCCTCCATGAAGAAAACATCTCGACTCCAGAATACCTTCTTGTCGGCCAGATCCCACACTCGGTAGCCGAACTCATCGTCGCCGTAACCGAGGAATATGCATGGCCGGGTCTTTGGGTCCAACTTTCCTCACCGGTCCTTAGCAACATGCACGTATGCAAGACACCATAATACCTTCAGATGCCGGTAGGACACTTCCTTACCGGTCCAGACTCTCTGTGGCGTGTTTCCGTCCAAGGGTACTAAGGGTGATCTGTTTATCACATATGTCGCCGTCAACAGTGCCTCAGCCCAAAACTTCTTGGGTAGTTTTGCATGCGCAAGCATACTCCGGACCCTCTCCATTATGGTCTGGTTCATCCTCTCGGCCAACCCGTTTAGTTCCGGCATCTTCAGCACAGTAAATTCGAGCCAGATTCCCTTCCCCGTGTAGCCTTCATCATCTAGCCGATCGGTTGATATCAGGTTCAGGCGAACCTCCGGAACGTGTCAGACATCCTTCAGCAGCAGCTTGCATCCGGTTGGTGTTGTCAACCACACGTCTCCTATGCTGACAACTCGGCATGTACCTTCATTCCCCATCCGGACACAACCATGATCACCGGCTGAGTAGGATGAGAAGTATTTATAGTTCGGGGTAAGGTGGAACGACGCTCCAGAATCAACAACCCACGTTGTCTCGTCGCCTGCAAGGTTCAACTGACTCTCCTCGGTGATGAGCATCAACTCTTCTTTACTTGCCGCGATTGCCGTCGTTCCCTTCCGGTCCGTCCCCCTCCGCTCTTTACCATTCCGGTCCGGTGTCTGCTTCGAATCGGTACCATTGGATTCCTTGGCTTTTCGGAAGTGCCGACAGTTCTTCTGGAAGTGTCCCGGCTTGCCGCAATAGAAGCAGGTAGGCCTCCCCCTTGACTTTGACCGCGTCCCCGATTTCTCCCGGTTCTGGGGACTACGGTTCCTTTGTCTTCCGAGTTCCAATTCGGTAATGAGCGCTTTGGAGTCGGAGTTTGTATCCTTGTCTTTCCGACGCGCCTCCTCATCTAGCAAGCTCGACTTCACTCTTGCTAGGGATAACTGTTTCCCTTCCGGCCCGGCGTTGCCTAAAGTGACAACCAACGTCTCCCAGCTATCTGGGAGGGAACCGAGCAGGAGTAGTGCTAGTACCTCATCGGCGAGAGGTACTTCTAATGATGTTTCCTAGTGTATCAGCCCCTAGAAGGCATTCATGTGCTCCGCCATGCTGGAGCCATCTTGGTACCGGAGTCTTACTAGCTTCCGAAATACCGAAACCTGATTAACAACATTTTTGTTCTGAAACATAATACCGATCTTCTCCAAGAGCTCATGAGCCTTGCTCTCTTCATTGAAGTTGTTGTATAGACTCGTGTCGATGAAGCACCATATGTACGCCGTTGTCTTCATGTGCATCACCTCCCATATCGTGGCGTCGATTTTGTCCAGTCTCTTGTCCCCAAACTGAACCGGCAACCAAAGATCTTTAACCACGAGCATGTCCCTCATCTTCGACTTCCACACCGAATAGTTGGAGCCGGTGAGCTTGAACATGCCTCCCAACGATTCGTCCATTTTCTGTGTCGTTTCGCTCTGATACCAGTTTGAAAGGACTATGCGCTCTCAATGCACAACGCTCGGCCACAACCGAGTCTAGGATCAAACACAGAAAACGGGTGATGTACGCACGACACAGTAAAGAGAAGAGTACACAGGATGTTTACGTGGAAAACCCAAACATGGGAAAAACCACGACAGCCCACAGACTGCAAACTATCACTATATCACAATGTACAATAGTAAAAGTGCCGAGGCAACGACCTCGAGCTTGCTATCTTCACCACAGGCGGTGGTTACAATAGAGGCAACGACCTCTTCCTCTCTCTCTCTCTCTCTCTGTACAGAGTTACGCACTCTAGTCTTGCACCAACAAGAATGAATACTACGACCAAAGTTTGCCCTAAGTCATATTTATACTAATATGACTTTTCGGCTATTTACAAATATAGCCCCAATGGACTCTCCGAAACATATTTACGAATATGTCCCTTCATCCAGTGAGCACTCCTCACCGGGCCTGCATCATCCGGCTCTTGCCGGGCACTCATCATCTGGTTCTCACCGGGTCTTCCGTTGCCGGGTACTCCACATCCGGTTGCCTCATCAACATTGTTCTTCTCACTTCCCATCCGGAGGGACCTGTTTTCTAACAGATGCGACGTCATATGGTTCGAGGCACCGGAATCGACGAACCATACGACTTCTGGACCGAAGGCACTAGTGGAAGTAGAGGCCGACATAGAATACGCTCTATGTCTCATCACGAACATTCCGCCGCCATCATCATAATCGGAGTTGATGACATAGTTGGTGAGTTGTCGGCTAGTGGAAGCCGACTTGCGTATCATCTTACGGCATTCTTCTTCGTGGTGACTGATTTTTCCACAATATCCGCATTCGACCGAGCTTTGTCGGTTCGGGCCGGAATGGAAGTTCCCCCTTCTTCCGAAGGTTCCTCGATGGCTTCCGTCTTGATGCGGAAATTGCCAGTTGTTTTCGTAAATCGGGCCTTGTCTGCCTCGTTCGCCACGTCCTTGGACGAATCGGCCTCTTCTTGCACGACCGCGTCCTCTTTCTCCGTCCGAATGCTCGTAGATCATTTGGCCTTCCGAGGTGTTGTTCCTTGTTCGAACATGATTCTCTTCAACCAACAACATGGATTGAAGATCGAAGAAGGAGGGTGGATTCTCCCGTGCTAGTACGACGATCCACATCGCGCCGAATCGTGGTGCAAGGCCGCTGAGGCATATTTGCACCATCTCATCATCGTCCACATTGACGCTTATCGAGCCAAGTGAGTCACAAAGCTCCTTGATCTTCAAGATGTAGCTTGTAATGGACATATCCCGTTGTTGAATGTTATTCAACTCTTGGCAGAGTTGAAGCTTTCTCGCAGTCGTGTTGGCGGCGAAAATCTTTCATAGATTCTCCCACGCTTCTTTCGGCGTCTCGGCTTCTCGAATGTAGCCAAGCATGTGGTCGTGAACACATGTCGCCAAGCAATACATCACTTGGCTTGCCGCTTGCTCCCACAATGCATAGTCGGCGTCTTCCGGCTTGGGTGGATTTTCTTGTGCTCCCTTGATGTAACCCCAATAGCCTTGGCCGACAAGGTATTGGTGCATCTTGTACTCCCAAGATGCGAAGTTGTTTCGGTCCAACTTCTCGCTAGGGAGAGCGCTCCCCATTTGAGTATTCATTGTCGATTAAGCTTTCTTTCTTCTTTTCCTTCTCTCTCGAACACGAACTATGTACTGGTACTTCTTTAATGTTGGTGTAGAGCCGGTTCTTCTTTAATGTTGGTGTAGAGCACAACACACGATCACGATGAGGCGAGTGGGCTCGATCAAGTTACCAAATCTCTCTAATACCATGTAAAGAATCAGATATGATTCTTGTGTAGCGGAATAGATGTGTGTTATGTGTGTATATGTGTGAGAGAAGAAGAGTGGAGAGAAAAGAGAACTCAAGATAGATAAATGATAGGAAAATAGAATACTCAAGAAGAAGGTGTATATTTCACAAGTAGAATCAGATTTACAAAATGTAGCATAATCAGGAGTCACAACCGACTTAGTATGAAGTATGAGGAGGGTGCTTTATATAGAGTCACCCTCTCTCTTCATTAACTTTACAACAACCACTCTCTCTCTTGGGGAATGTGAAGACTCATATTCATGGGGAATATGTAACTCATTAGTTATGTGTCATAGAATATGATTCTATGACACATAGTTAATGTGTAGAGAGTAGTGGTGTGACTCTTGACCTTTGAGTAATCATGGATTCTCAAAAGGTGTGTTCACATGTTGCACTATGTTGAGCTTGAATCTCAACACAATCTATACCCATTGATGGCGATAAACCCTTAAGGGGCCGTGAACGTAGTCGAGAAAACCAACCCGAACTTATGGCATGCCTACTTGGCGATATGTCTCAAGACAGACTTGATCGACTAATGGCAGTGGCCTACATCCCGAAACTCCAAGTGAAGATAGACTTCTGCGACCATTATCAATATGGGAAATAAACCCAAAGTCCGCACACTCTCCATTACAAGACGGTACGACAACCCCTAGAGCTCGTGCACATAGACATATCTGGGCCCATGCCAGAGCGATCACTAGGAGGCTCCCGGTACTTCATCACATCCGTAGATGACTGTACACGGAGAGTTTGGGTATACTCCATCAAGTCCAAAGATGAAGCGTTTGAGTTCTTCACTCGTTGGATATCCAAATTGGAGAACCACTTGGGATACAAAGTGAAGACACTCCGATCCGACAACGGAGGTGAGTATAGCTCCAGAGCCTTCAAACAGTACTTATCCGAAAAAGGGATCCGACACCAAAAGACTGTTCCCTACACACCCATGCAAAATGGAGTGGTTGAACGGATCAATAGGATAACACGTTCGCGTTCACAAGTGGAAGGATTGCGCATTCCACTTGTAGAATCTTCTTAAAACGAAGCAAATACACCCTCTCTACAAAAATTGGATGCACTAGTATCACATGTTCCTCAACTTGATGAGAATTTGCAAATATAAAAATACATGATAGATCTACGAGTGGAGATCATTAGAAATCATGCAAGTTTAGACATGTTGATAAGTTAATGTAGGCATAATAAAGTTCAACTATGGCTCAATATGGCACTATTGTGCGACAAGGGAAACACTAACTTAAAGACTTATATTAATTAGGTAGGTTTTACAAAAATATGAGGTGTACTTGTATCCATACTAATAAAATGAGATATAATTTATAATTTGACCCATACGTGCATGTATGTAATTGTGGAAAATGTAGGATAGTGCACATTAGGATAAGTGATTGGAATAACTAACTTATTAAAGTATTCAATACTTGTATTTAAATTTGATCTAATCTATTCCTCAGTTTGTTCATATGGGATCAAACCATATGTGTATATAATTGTGCACAATGTAAGGTAGTGAACTTTAGGATATTGTCGTGGAAATAACAAACCTATTAGGCTTTCATACCTGTATTTAAAATTGATCTACTCTATTGCTTAGGTGATTCACACAAGATCAAACTCCGAACGATAACGCAACTGGAACCATTATCAACACACTACACAATCTAAGCAGCAATGGAATAGAAACATAATAGTTTTAACAATAGAAGACAAAGATCCATAATAACAACATGGACAGTCATGGCAACAATTATAGGGCCATGTTCTGTTAAGGTTAGCTTGGACCAAAATCAGCCTCCATTTAAACTAGTTCATGTTTCTCCATAAGTTTGGTAGTCAGCTATGCACGCGGTGAAACCAATGTCATAAATCTACTAATCAAGTATATAAAAATAAAATTGAAACATATAGAAGATTATAAAGAATAGAATCCACTAGGTAAAACCCAAAATTTATATTAATAATGTGAAATCTTAACAAATCGTCAGTGTCATATTCTTTATAGAGTCTATTACATAGCAATCAATTCATCAACGTCATTTTCTTCATCATCTTGTGTAGAACTGTCTTCGGCTATACGTGCATTGGTTTCCCCTGTTAGCCGAGCCAACGAAATATCTTCTATAAGCTCATCATCAAGCTCTATTAGCTCCCCCGGTTCGCCGGCTAACGGAGGAATAGGCTCTCGCGAAGCAGGTTGAAACCTTTCTGTATTGGCGAGGTTCTTTGCACCGACCTCCTCATCCTGGTCTGGGCACTCCCACAAAGCCTTAATCCGCATATTAATAAATATAACTTGGTCCTCGTCCTTCTCCAATGCAACTGTATTTCTAAACAGCTTCAATGCACATGCTGACGTAGTTCCTGTGATGTAAGTAACAAGAAGATTTAGTTGTCAAACGAAAAAAAAGTGATTGGTTATCTCAAGATCGTTACCCTAGTTCGAGGAATACCTGTGCCAGAAAAGAGATCTAATATCCAGTCTCCTTCGACAGAAAACATCTCGATCAAGCGCATCATAAGTCGTTGAGGTTTTTGGTATGGATTGACAAGTCCCCGTTCTGTCGTGGTGACATGTCGCAATTTCCGAGTCACTGCTGGATATACCAACAAATTTGAACCTCCAACTTCATTAGAATGCTCTTTGATTCTCTGTTTCTTAATTTCATCGAAGTAGCCAACCGTTATGTATTCAATGGCATTAACGAACCGAAAAGTTGGCCCTCTATTTACATTGGTCTTGATCCTATAAAAAATAATTCATCGAGTTAAGAATAGATTCAACAACCTTAAGAATTGCAATATAGTGAAAGACACTTATAAATAATCCATACCATGCAAGGTTCTCGATGCCATGGCAACGAGATCTCAAAGCTTGAGCTACCGAGTACCCTTGGTCCATACTATGAAAGACAACTATTCGCCACAAGGATGCGGTCGTTAGCTCAGCGAAATCCTTGACCATCTTCTCCAATTGTTTAAACCTAAACGGTTCATCGTCGTATGATGACCCAGCCATTCGAAATCTGTAAGGAATATCTGTAATCATTAGCGTATATTCCTTCTTTGGCACCTTCTGGATCAAGTCGATGACATCACCGCAAACCACATTGTAGTAAAGATCTCTCGTAATATCTTTTTTGTGGCTAAATTTTTTAAACGAGCCATCTTCCTCCATTTCGTACGCCTTGACTAAGCGACGATCCTTTTCTTTTCTGGCTCGCTCGAGATGTGCAAGGAAGGATGTGGGGAAATCGTGTATATCCTTAACTTCTCCTTGTTTCTTGCCTCGACACGGTTTCTAATAGAAGCAATAGGACATCAGGTATTATTATACAAGCTCTACATATGATGAAAGGGTAATGAAAAAACATGAATACTAACCCAATCCTTGAATGCAATAAAATACTCTGATAACGCCTTATACGAAGACGTTAGAGGATAATCCTCGGTCACATGTTCCCAAGTTATACATCCAAGTTGTTTCATCATAACTTCTTGGATCTTCATGTACACCTTATGACTGTAAAATTAGAAATCAAGATTAGAACTTTGAATTACACCAGATAGACTACAATTTAAGTATTTGAAAGACTTACTTATTGAACTCAGTGACCATTTCTTCAAGGCTTAAATCTTTCGCCACAACCCTTGACAAAACCGACACAAGAAGCTGCTCGTCCTTAATACCTTGCATCGCTCTCCATAGAGACAGCTTCATGTCATCTGCCGCTTCTTCAATTGTCAAGTCAATTTTCTTGGCAGCTTGTGACTTTAACTCTAGTTGAGGGTCAACCCTACATTTCTTTTGTCATTGACCCTTTACCTCCTTATTCTCCCACATTGAGAAGATTTGATCTTGTAGGTCCCATACTTCTCCATCTCTAAACGCCAATTGAAACCAAGACTCATACTTTCGAAGACCATCGGACCTAACATTATCATCTACCACAATGCCGACTTCATGCAGACATTGACGTCGAAGGCCTGGATGTAACTTCACACCAAACTTTTGTTTCACATCTAAATACTCGTGGTGGAAGAACCGTATACGCTCAATAGACGACATTTTCTGCCTATAGTCATTATCATTATTATGGTCCCATGCCAACAGCTTAGCCTCTTCGGTTGTGAGCCCAACATAAATTTTGCACTCGGCATACTTGAAGAAGAAAGTGGTTGGATGTTCTCTCACAAGTTGCCGACGTGCCTCTGCTGAATGCGATCCACCAATGACAAAATAATTATATTGATCATGCTTTCTTGTTGGGATTACGGTCCCTCCGGATGGGATGGTCGGATGTCCGGCAATCGGGAATGAAGACCCGAATGAGGAGAACCCGGTTCCGGATCCGGATGATGAAGACCCGGTTTCGGATCCGGATGATGAAGACCCGGTTCCGGATCCGGATGACGAATGTACCCGGAGAGAGATCCGGATGCGGGGACATATTTGTGAATATGTTTGCCAAGGGCCCTTGTGGCTATATTTGTAAATAGCCCGAAAGTCATATGTGTATAAATATGACTTAGGGCAAACAGTTTAAAAAGGTTGTTGCGCATTTTTCTGTTTTCTCACTTAGAGGGAGCGAAGTGAGAGCAGCCGAGAGAGAGAGAGAGAGAGAGAAAGGAAGAGGTCGACACCTCTGTGTAATACCGCCGCCTGTGGCGAGGACAGCGAGCTCAAGGTCGTCGCCTTGCAGCTCGCCATTGTACATTCCCTACGTATAGTGGTAGTTGGAGTCTTGCACTCCCGTGGTTTTTCCCGTCTAGGGTTTTCCACGCTAAACCCTGTGCATTTGAGTCTCTCTCTGTGTTTTTCGATTTACTGCTGCATTGATCCGTGTTTCCTCGGTTGTGGCCGAGAGAAGAAGGTTTCGAAAGCGTCATTTCCTAACAATCTGGTATCAGAGCGACTGCAGTGCAGAAAATGGAAGGTGGCAGCAGCGGGCAGCCGGGGATGATGGTGCTGAATGCGCAGAACTACGCCGACTGGAAGATAAAGATGGAGGATCTGCTCATTGTTCGGGACCTGTATGAACCGATCGACAGGTCGGAAATAACCAAGGGGGTGCTTGAGACGGAATGGAGGCTTCTGAACCGGAAAGCCGTTGCAACCATTCGGCAATACGTCGATGTGAGCGTTCTACAACATGTGGCTAACGACACCAACGCATATGAGATGTGGCGGAAGCTGTCGAGCCTCTACGAGAGGAAGAATGCGTTGAACCGGACCTCCCTGATGAGGAAGATAGTGAACCTCAAGTACCGGGACGGCGAGAGCATGGTGGAACACGTAAGCACGTTCATGGGTTTCGTGAACCAGCTTGCGGCGATCAAGTTCCCATTGGAGGATGCAATGCAAGCCATCATCCTGATGTGTACATTGCCGGAAAGCTGGGAGAACTTGGTGGTGACTCTCAGCACCTCCTGCACCAAAGATAACTTGTCCCTACAAACGGTAAAGACAAGCATTTTGAACGAAGAAGCGCGTCGGAGAGATAAAGAACCGGCCTCCGATCCGAAGATGCTGCTTTCCGAATCGGATCGGGGAAGACAACGGAACCGGAGTCCGCAAAGACGGGAGAAGTCGGGGACCCGGTCGCAGTCAAGAGGAAGGCCCACATGCTTCCACTGTGGGAAGTCGGGGCACTTCCGAAAGAATTGTCGGCATTACCGAAAAGACAACGGAGCCGACGATACCGATTCGAAGAAGTCTTCGGAACGGAACGGTGCTTATCGGGGAGCCACGGACCGAAATGGTTCGGATCGGAGAGGGCAGGACCGGAAAGGAACGACGGCACTCGCGGCAAGTGAAGAGGAGATCATGCTCATCACCGAAGAAGGTGAACTAAACATTGCCGGCGATGAGACTACCTGGGTGGTCGATTCCGGAGCGTCGTTCCACCTGACCCCGGAAAGAAGATACTTCTCATCCTACACAGCCGGTGAGCATGGCTGTGTTCAGATGGGAAATGAAGGTACGTGCCGGATTGCCGGCATAGGAGACGTGTGGTTGACAACCTGGACCGGATGCAAAATGTTGCTGAAGGATGTCCGACACGTTCCGGAGGTTCGATTGAACCTGATTTCGGCCAGGAGGCTAGACGATGAAGGCTACACAGGTAGCATCCGGAACGGCGTAATGAAGTTCAGCAAGGGGAGCCTAATAGTGGCTCTGGCTCGGGCCCGGAAAGTCAACACACTGTACCTTATGAATGCCTGGCTGTGTCCGGAAGAGTTGAACGTGGCAGCCGACACTGCCGGTGAGCTGTGGCACAAGAGACTGTGCCACATGAGTGAGAAGGGGATGAAGAGGCTTGCAAAAGACAACCTTATTCCAGTGAAGCATGTGCACCTGGAGAAGTGCACCGATTGCCTGGCCGGTAAGCAGAACCGAACCTCCTTCCACTCAAGGCCACCGACGAGACGTAGCGCACCATTGGAGTTGGTGCACACTGACGTGTATCAAGTAGAAACGAAGTCACATGGCGGAGCTCAGTACTTCGTGACATTCATTGATGATCACAGTCGGAAGCTGTGGACGGCACCGTTGAAGACAAAGGACCATGTGTTGTGCGTCTTCAAAGAACTCCACGCGAGAGTGGAAAGGGAGTCCGGCAAGAAGCTGAAAGCGATACGAGCGGATAACAGAGGGGAATACCGGGGGCAGTTCGCGGAGTACTGTCGCTCGAAGGGAATCCGGCTCGAGTTTACTGTGCCGAAGACGCCGGAACTGAACGGGCTGGCCGAGAGGATGAACCGGACCATAATGGAGAGGGTCCGGAGTATGCTGGCGCATGCGAAATTACCCAAGGGGTTTTGGGCTGAGGCAATGTCGACGGTGACATACGTGATAAATAGATCACCCTCAGTACCTTTAGACGGAGACACGCCGCAGAGAGTGTGGACCGGTAGGGAAGTATCCTACCGGCATCTGAAGGTGTTCGGGTGTCTCGCATATGTGCATGTGGCAAAGGACCGGAGAGGAAAGCTAGATCCAAAGACCCGGCCATGCATATTCCTCGGTTACGGCGATGATGTGTTCGGCTACCGAGTATGGGACCCGGTCGACAAAAAGATATTCTGGAGTCGTGATATCATCTTCATGGAGGACAAGACACTCGCCGACTGGGAGTCGGAGAAGAAGATGAAGAGCTCCAAGTCGACCGGTGAGGATCAACTCTACGAGGAGCAGTCCCGACCGGCAAGGGACCGGTTAGCACTCGAGGATCCGGCCGAAGACGGTGAAGAAACAGAACCGGCCGAGGAAGATGAAACTGATACCGGAACCGGCCCCGATCCCGAAATGGATTCGGATGAAGAGGAAACGGAGGAGCCGGTTACCGAAGCTCCGGAACGGAGATATCCTCTAAGAGAGAGAAGGGCCCCCCGGAGATTTCCGGAACCAGAGCACGTGCTGCTAACCGACGAGGGGGAGCCAGAGAGTTTTGAAGAAGCAAAGCTTGACACCCATAGCCGCAGGTGGTTAAGTGCCATGCAGGAGGAGATGGATTCCCTGCATGAGAACCACACATATGAACTTGTGGAGTTGCCGAAAGGAAAGCGGGCACTTCGAAACAAGTGGGTGTTCAAGCTGAAACCGGGAGATGTCGGAAACCCCCCGAGATACAAAGCCAGGATCGTGGTGAAGGGGTTCCAGCAGAAGAAGGGCGTCGACTTCGACGAGATATTTGCCCCGGTAGTGAAGATGACCTCCATCCGGACAGTGCTGAGCATAGCGGCAAGCATGGACCTCGAGGTAGAACAAATGGACGTGAAGACGGCATTCCTTCACGGTGACCTCGAAGAAGAGATCTACATGCAGCAACCGGAAGGATTCGAGAAGAAAGGGAAGGAGCACCTGGTATGCCGGTTGAAGAAGAGCCTTTACGGACTGAAGCAGGCTCCCCGGCAATGGTACCGGAAGTTCGACTCTTTCCTGACCGACGAAGGGTACCACAAAACGCAGTCCGATCACTGCGTGTTTGTGAAGAAGTTCGAAGGAGGAGACTTTCTAATACTCCTCCTGTACGTGGACGACATGTTGATCGTCGGACGGGACCAGGTCAAGATACGGATGCTGAAGAAAGCGCTTCACCGAACCTTCTCAATGAAGGACCTGGGTCCGGCGAGACAAATACTAGGGATGCACATCATCCGGGACCGGAAGAAGAAGCAGTTGTGGCTGTCACAGGAGAAGTACGTGACAAAGGTGCTTCACCGGTTCAACATGTCGGAAGCAAGACCGGTCGGGTCAACCCTCCCGGCAAACTGCAAGTTGTCCAGCAAGCAAAGCCCCAAGACAAAGGCTGAGAAGGAGGACATGATGAAAGTACCATATGCCTCTGCCGTCGGAAGCTTGATGTACGCAATGGTGTGTACAAGACCGGACATAGGATATGCAGTCGGAGTGGTGAGCCGGTACATGAGCAATCCCGGCAAAGAGCACTGGAACGCGGCCAAGTGGATACTCCGATACCTGAAGGGCACGGCAAACGTGTGCCTCCGATTCGGCTCCGGTAAGCCCGAACTCGACGGCTTTACCGATTCGGATATGTCGGCTGATGCAGATACCAGCCGGTCCACATCAGGGTATGTGATGACGTATGCAGGGGGAGCTGTTTCGTGGCAGTCGAGGCTGCAGAAGACGGTTGCATTGTCAACCACGGAGGCGGAGTACATGGCGGCTGTTGAAGCCGGCAAGGAAATGATATGGATGAAGGACTTCATTAGAGAGCTTGGTATCCGGCAGGAGGAGTACCGACTCTACTGCGACAGTCAGAGTGCCATCCACCTTGCGAAGAACGCGGCCTATCACTCCCGGACGAAGCACATCCAGCGAAGATATCACTGGATCCGGGAAAGGATAGAAGACCAGGAGTTCGTGCTGACGAAGATCCACACGGACGAGAACGGGTCAGACATGCTGACCAAAGTGCTCACACCCGACAAGCTGGAAGCGTGCCGGAAGAGGGTCGGACTGGAAAGACATCCCATGCCGAAGTGAAGGGGGAGTTTGTTGGGATTACGGTCCCTCCGGATGGGATGGTCGGATGTCCGGGAATCGGGAATGAAGACCCGAATGAGGAGAACCCGGTTCCGGATCCGGATGATGAAGACCCGGTTTCGGATCCGGATGATGAAGACCCGGTTCCGGATCTGGATGATGAAGACCCGGTTCCGGATCTGGATGACGAATGTACCCGGAGAGAGATCCGGATGCGGGAACATATTTGTGAATATGTTTGCCAAGGGCCCTTGTGGCTATATTTGTAAATAGCCCGAAAGTCATATGTGTATAAATATGACTTAGGGCAAACAGTTTAAAAAGGTTGTTGCTCATTTTTCTGTTTTCTCACTTAGAGGGAGCGAAGTGAGAGCAGCCGAGAGAGAGAGAGAGAGAGAGAAAGGAAGAGGTCGACACCTCTGTGTAATACCGCCGCCTGTGGCGAGGACAGCGAGCTCAAGGTCGTCGCCTTGCAGCTCGCCATTGTACATTCCCTGCGTATAGTGGTAGTTGGAGTCTTGCACTCCCGTGGTTTTTCCCGTCTAGGGTTTTCCACGCTAAACCCTGTGCATTTGAGTCTCTCTCTGTGTTTTTCGATTTACTGCTGCATTGATCCGTGTTTCCTCGGTTGTGGCCGAGAGAAGAAGGTTTTGAAAGCGTCATTTCCTAACATTTCTAATATCAAAATCTTCAATGGTTTCACATTCTTCAGGATCTACCATAACAATAAAAGGCACCACAGTGGCATGAGGATTAATTTACATTTTTTTCTTGAGATTTTGAACATGCATGCGGTGAGGCTCTCTGATCTCAAGTGGTCTTCGACCTGTTTTTTCATCAATAGGGGGCCGATGGATGTGTGTTATAGGCAAATTAAATACTTGCCCTTTCCTGACCAGCTTCCGTTGCATTAACTCTCTCCTTATTTTATTCTGCTCGGATGACAAAACACCCGAGGCCAGCTCGGCTCCTGGCGTCCCCTTATTATCCTCCTCTTCATTTTCACTTGTTGAATCCGTATCCGACATTTTCGTTGTCTTCTTCTTTGTTGGTCTTGTCTGGACTTTGGATACCTTTTTTGTGGCCTTCAATGGGGAGGGCACTTCATCTCTTAGAGTTACATGGCCTTGTATATAAGGCCTCAAGGTAACAATAAGGTTTTGTGAGTTATCAAGTGCTTTTTTGAACACTTCTGGCCCATAAGATTCCTTTACTAAAAGGTCTTCTGAAAGGAACACTTTACGTACCCCCTTGGAGCACTCTATCATTACCAGTATGTTGGCCGAATCTGCATCTTCGTAGTCAAATCGTAGAATACGGCCATACATAAATGGGGTTTCCTTTCCAAGCTGCCCCTCACCCTTCTTCTTTGTTGTATACAATACGACTTTTTTCTTTGAGTCGACATATTGCATACACCATTCCTTGTCCGTTAGATCTCGGTCAGGAAGGTCTTCGCCTCCAGTAGCGGCGACAAGTTTCTTTTGGCTAACATCACTATGTGGCTGAGATTTTGTCTCTTCGTTAAAGAGAAGCTTTTTTCCTCTCTTCATGGTCTCAGGAGCTAACTTGGTCTGGGCTTCGATTGGAGAACCTTGTATGCGAAGCTTTATTTTCTTCACGGGTCTGTCCGACAGGTTCTCAAACGACCTATTTAAGAAAGTATATGCAAAAACATAAGTTAGGTAGTCACGTAGATTGAGGTTGTATATTATAATGAAGAACAGTTCCCAGGAGCAGTAACATATTCAAAAATCTATTATAGGCAGGGCTATTCAACCTAGAAAATATATATCGTAATAAGTAAAACGGGTTATATATTCTTTTAAATAGTAGGTATGACTTATATAGATTCCAAACCTATATTGAGGAGAATTTGCTATCATAAAGGCAATTTGTGGATCATTTTCTACTATTTTAAGCTAAAGTAGGTCATAAAACACCTATAATTAGAGCATGTTTTTCTTTAAAAGTAAGGAAAGTCAACATAAAAAAGACTGATTTTGCCAGACAATTTGATATCATTTCCACCCCATAATTATTTGTTACCCCCAAAACACGATTTTTCTCTCTCAAAGCCTTCTTATATACAGGGACTCGATACGGCGTATCGAGTTCCTGTTTAAAACCTATACTTTAAACAGGAACTCGATACGGCGTATCGAGTTCGTGTTTAAAACCTACACTATAAACAGGAACTCGATACGGCGTATCGAATTCCTGTTTAAAATTCAAACTTTAAACAGGAACTCGATACGGCGTATCGAGTTCCGGTGTATCGAGTTCATGTTTAAAGTGTAGGTTTTAAACATGAACTCGATACGCCGTATCGAGTTCCTGTTTGAAACCTACACTTTAAACACGAACTCGATACGCCGTATCGAGTTTGTGTTTAAAACCTACACTATAAATAGGAACTCGATACGGCGTATCGAGTTCCGGTTTTAAATTCAAACTTTAAACACGAACTCGATACGTCGTATCGAGTTCGTGTTTAAAGTGTAGGTTTTAAACATGAACTCGATACGCCGTATCGAGTTCATGTTTAAAGTGTAGGTTTTAAACACCAACTCGATACGGCGTATCGAGTTCATGTATAAATATTTGTATTGTATACATGAACTCGATACGGCGTATCGAGTTCTTGAGAAACGAAACATATTTACAAAAATGTCCACAGTCTCAGAGGCCTACCTGGAGTCCTCGCGCTCGATTCTCTTTGAAGACATGGTTGATCGTGTGGAAGTGGAGGCGGAGATCGCGCTTTCGTGCTTTGTGCTCTGTGTGCTTTGTGTGCTTTGTGTGCTCTCTACGTTCTGTGTGCTCTGTACGCTCTGTACGCTCTGGTGAGTGAAATATGACGAGGTCTTCCTATTTATAGGGATTGAACACATTGGTTAAAGTAACCATAGTCACCTTAACCAAGGTTGGTAACTTTGAGGATAGTTAGTTGGTAACCATAGTCACATTAACTAGAGTAACTTATGATTGTATTAATGATTACAAAGTCAAACTAACATATTGATCAATCTTTTATAGTCATAACAACCTTCAATGACTTCAATGATAGAGGTTCATGAATGTACCAATGATTGATTACTAAAAGCAACAATTTTTATGACTCTCAAATGTTGTGTATTAAAGATGTGGGCATGAATTAACCAATGATTGATAAGTCTAATATATAAAATGGTGAGCATTAAGGAACCAATGAGTGAGACGTTCTATATCAAAATGGGTGCCATTAATTAGCCAATGATTTTAACATTAATCCAACATATTCATGGCTTGTTAATGATTAGTTTTATATTTTACTTGATTTAACTTCATATAGATCTAGTTTATATAATAATTGATAATTTAAGTACAATTACTTTATTAAAAATAATTTTTTGATGTATTGTATTAATAGAATATTACATAATATAGACATTCTATTGATTTGGCTTTTGTTTAGAGAGAAGTTTATGTTTAAAGAGGAGTATATGTTTAGAGAGGAGTATAACTTAGAGAGCCCTATCTAGACCTTAAGCCATGAGTGAAGATTCACCGTTCTCGATTGAAGAATATTGTTTGTCATCAGACCCATCGTTTTCTACTGAAGAGTATTGTTTGTCATCAGAGTCACCATATTCGATTGAAGAATATTGTCTGTCGACCGACTCACCATATTCTATCGAAGAATATTGTCTGAGCTCATCTACAGGGAATGTAAATAATGACACATGTGAAGAGTTCTCTATTGAAGAATACGATATTAATAAAGATACCGAGAATGAAGGAAGTGCCCAGGAAACATTGAATAACATTGGCGATGGTCACAACAGAGAATTAGACTGTAACAAGGTTACACCAACCTCTATGCAGGAAGAGAAATCTGGGAGCCCTATGCATATTAGAAGAATCCCACGAAGAATTCGTCTGGCTAGATTTAGCTTGGTGACATCAGATAAACAGATTGGATTTGATGTCAACAAAATATGTTGTGCCCGTGGTTGTATGTCTATGATTGGAAAATCAAAGTTGCGAGAATTAAGGCGATACTATTTTTCGATGACCGGTGATGAGCAAGACACTTACCTCGGGTCACATATGCAACTAGTATCTGACAAATGTACGGGGATCAAAGTATCATTCGAGTATTATATCTTCCATGCGCAACAGATATGTAGAGTTGCATTCAAAATTGCGTTATGTGTTAGTAACATGCGGCTACATAGAGTACAACAACGTCTACTTAGCGGGGATCAGATGCTCAATTGTAAAGAGGTTCCAAGTATGAAAGGTGCAATTGGAAGACTAGCTATTGGCTGGATGAAAACTTACTTTCAGTTAAATTGTGAAGTAATACCCACTACAGGTAGGATGCATCTTTCTGATAATTATACCCGTCGGGAAGTTTATGATGTCTATCAATCTGATATGCTGGGCTCACGTAATAAGTCTATCACCTATAGCCAATTCACAAGATTATGGAGAGCTCGGTTTTCAAATGTTATTATTCCTCGTAAAGTACGTATGGGGTATTGCTCCATTTGTGCAAATCTTAAAAGTTTGGCTAAAGGTGCAAAGACATCAATGGAAAAGGATACGAGTAAGAAGTTACTACAAGAGCATCGTGAGGCACAATCCTTGGAACGAAGGAAGGCGATGCATCATAGAGAGAAGTGTTTGAAGAGCCCTGAACAATACATGTGCTTAATGATAGATGGCATGGACCAGAAGAAGACGTGCTTGCCGCATATGCGGAGACTCCCCAAAGATGTCAATGATGAGTGCCTTGTTCAAATGCACTTGGTGGGATGCTTGGCTTATAATAGGTCTGTTCGACCTCACGTCTTCATTACTTACCCCAATGTTCACAATGACCCTAACCTAACAGTTACAGTGATTCACCGAGTTTTGATGTCTTGGGGACAACCTTTCCCCCCTGTTCTATACATTCAATTGGACAATACTGCTAGAGAGAACAAAAATTCAACTGTATTTGGCTATCTAAGTATGTTGGTCAACCGAGAATTGTTTAGGAAAGTGAAAGTCAATTTCCTTTTGGTTGGCCACACACATGACCATATAGATAAGATGTTTAGCACATTCTCCAGACAGTTGTCTCGGCATGATGCTTTCACTTTACCTAAACTATTTGATGTCATTTGTGATGCTTATACACCACGCCCAAAAGTGTTACACTTGAAGGAGGTATATGACTTTAAGAGATATATATTAGATGGGGGTGGTGGGAATGTTAAAGTGCTTGCTCAGTTAAACAATATAAGTTTCAATCACATTTTTTTGATAAAGAAAAATGGAATAAGTGGTTCTACACTTTTGTATGCTAAACAATATTCATCTTCTACAACATGGGAACCTGAAGGTGGTTGCCAGTTATTACTTTGTATGCCGAGTACAATTGTCCATGGAGCTAAGCAAATGCCAATTGAGAAGAAAGGACAGTTGCAGAGCGACTTGGTATCAGAACAAAAATGGTCATGGCTCCAAGCCTTAGAAGAAAAAAGAAAGCATATTGAGGCCGCCAAGAAATATGCCGCACAACAAGACACGTCATGGTGGGATGTATTTTATAGTGATCAGAAAGAAATTATAGACAATTGTGTATCTGTTGATAATTGGAATTTGGAAACGACATTCACATGGTTGCTGCAACATGATCGCGTAAATAGAAGTCCGGAGCGACTAGTAAATGCGATTAATGATAGCTTGGTCCATCCACAACAAAGAGACATTTATGTGGGACCAAGGATGACCAAAGCAGCCGAAGCTAGATGGCAAGGAAATTTGCAAGAGCTCACCGTGGGGATGTTGATTGCAACGCCGGCTGATGAGAACTCACATGGCCACCGATTTTGGGTTGGTAAAATTCTTGAAGTGCTAATGCATGAAATAGAAAACACGATCAAGTCTATAAATGTTCATTGGTACAACACTAGAAGTGCAAATGCTTTTACAGGTAAGTATACATTGGAGATGATTGAATGCCAAACAAGAAGGGGAGGTAGGAAGAGGAAGCGAAACATTCGTAACACCTCGACCCTTGATATCTCTGATGTGGATATCATCGTGTATGACTTCACACTTACAAAAGCCGGACGATTAAGGAAGTCAACAATAGATATAATAAAAGAAAAATTACCAGGTCTACAAGGTGGCTCGAGTCAAAGGCAAACGAGATCTGCTACATATAATCTAGAGTCAAACCATTTGGTTTATGACGAAGATAATGCACTGATTGGTACATCCGAGGATGATGAGGAGGAATCGTCATTGTATATTAGTTATAGTAGTGATTCTCCGTAAAGGAGTGATCATGAATGTATATTTGGCTATTAAGTGTAACTACATTCCGCTTGTAACAAATCGAGTAATATAAAATCATGTGTTTTGAATTCTTATGATTTCTAAAAAATCGTTTCTTATAAAATAACATTGGTTGTAAAGTTTGTGATATAAATTGAGAATGTATGTTTTTGAAATTCGTCTTTTTTTAGTTCTAAATCACGAAAATAGTGGATTTTTAACCTTTTTCATAGTATGTTTGAACTTGTATGATACTGGTATCAATGTGTTTTGTAAAATCATTGAAAAACCCTTAAAATTTCCCTTATCTTCCATTTATGCGCGATCCTTCCACTTGTGAACGCGAACGTGTTGGATGATCCAGGAGAGGGCGACGACAATGCTCTAGCAAGCCGAACTGAAGCTGGAATTCTGGGCCAAGGCATTGCAGACGCTCCAGATCCGTATATTCAGATGCAAGGCCTACGTATTCAACCCCAGGGACAAAAGAATGAAGTTGGCACCCCATGCAATGAAGTGTATATTTCTCGGTTATGGAACCGATGGGGACTTCGGCTACACGCTACAGGACCCTGAGAACCAAAAACTGATCCGGAGCAGCAACGTAGTCTTCAATGAAGACTCTATCTTCTCTCAACGGAATCAACAGAAAACAGTTGGCAAGAAGGTATCATTCGCAGATGATAGAACTGTCGTAGAAGGACCATCCCATCAGGCTGAATCAGGGAGTCAGGGTCGAAGCACGCTACGGTGTACCAGAAAAGTATTGTTTTTGGCCACAAAAATTGTCAGTACTTTCAATACTATTAGTACTGAATAATTCAAAAGAAAAATTAGAGAAAAAGAAAATCGATTTTGGAGAGTGGGGTGATTGTAGTACAAGTGTCATTTACTGTAGAAGGAGTGGGGGGAACACGTGAGGAGATGTTCTTCCATTTTGGGGGCTATTTTCCCCTCACGTCGATTTTGGCGCTTCCCCTCATACTCCTCTTCCTCTATCCCTCTGAGCTTTTCATCATAGACATCCATGTCACGTTTCTGATTTTCCTTCAATCTAAATCTCAGACATCCATGTCTGGTTGGAGAGTTTGAGTTGAGGATTTCTGATTTTTTTAGGGTTTCTGTTTTTGTTAGGGTTTAGGTTGAGGTACAGAGACTGTTCTGAGGGTTTAGGTAGCAACCAATAGTGACTTCTTCGACAATGACTTTCTTACTTCCACCGATTGCAGTTGATGTCATGGTGATTTGGGGCTTTTTCCACCAAATCGAGGCGGCATTGGAGGTTCCTTCCACCAAATCGAGGCGGCATATCCAACGCTCCCTCCACCATTGGAGGTTCCTTCCACCAAATTGAGGCTGCATATCCACGCTCCCTCCACCATTGGAGGTTCCTTCCACCAAATCGAGGCTGCATATCCACGCTCCCTCCACCATTGGAGGTTCCTTCCACCAAATCGAGGCGGCATATCCAACGCTCCCTCCACCATTGAAGGTTCCTTCCATCCATTTTTTTATTTTCAGTACTAAAATGTTTCATTGCTTCATATTTCAGTACTAAATTTTTAGAATTGACATTTGTCATATTTGATATGTAATTCTAATGTTTGAAACAAAATATTTCTCACTTTGTAGGCCACATTTAAAAACATTTGATTGTGTTTTCTTGGTTGAGTCTATATAACATTAACTACTTTCGCAAGACACTTAATTTTTGTTGATAAATCTAGTGACCGAATGGGGGTTCCTAACGAGAGTGAGTTGTCAAGTAACTCATGCATATCTGAAAGGACTAAGAGACGAGTGGTTCTTCACATAGTCCGTTATTTGGTAGAAATAACGAAGAGATTTAGTGAAGAGGATCGTAGGGATATTATCTATAGAGTGTTACACCATCAAAGTTTGAATGAAGACATGGAGAGAATAAAATTTAGGGACCAATGTGTTTCAGAAGAGATTGTGGAGTCTATGAAGTCATCCCTAGACTTGGTGAAAGGTGTAGGGAGCTTAGACAAACTTGCTGCAAAGAGGGCAGCCCTACACATGGTTGTGAACGGTGCGAGAGAAAAAAAATATAGTGATACTAAAGTTGCCTTAGCCCTGGGTATTCAAAGAAGGAACTTGAGGAAACATTGCCGAAATATACACTCAAGCAAATTCAAGTGGCTGGGGTTGGGACGTAGACGACGATGTGATGCCTTATCTCAAGAGATTATTGAGAAAGTGGATTCATTTTGGGCCAAAAATACACATGTCTCACCAAATAAGAAGGACGTGTGTAGACAACGAATAAGTCAGGGTAAGTACCAGATTCACCCTAGACACTTCTTGGAGATGATAGAGGTATTCCATTTTTTTATATCAATTCACATTCCATAACTTTGTGTTTTGACCAAGTGTATATTAATGTTTGCTATATATATTGGTTGATGTAGGCTGAATTGTACATGAACTTTAAAGACCAACATCCAAGCTTGACTGTTGGATTCCGCAAGTTCCAAGGTTTGAAACCATTTTATGTTAGAAAATTAAATGAGAGGAATACATGTTGTTGTGTGTACCATGTGAAGATGGACATGTTAAGGCTAGAAGTGAATGCAATGCGTACTGATTCTAAGGGTATACACGGGGAATTATGTGTCTACACTTGTGAGATTTGTAGACCAAATGGGGAGGATAATAGGTGTAATGCACGAAACATGACTTATGCATCCGTTTCTGAGCTATGGAGGTCTTGTGTTTGTGAAAAAGAACCATCATGTGAGTGGCATCGTCGTACATGTCTATTAAGAACATGTAAGGTTTGTCCGCTACCATTATTTTGTAGGCAGGAGCTTGATTTGGGAAATAGTCATATCGTGAAATGGAAATATTTGGAGTATGTGACTGAAAATATTGGCAAGGGAGTTGTGACTAAGCGTATCAAGGAAGTATATAAGGAGACATGTGCTGCTACCCTTGTCTCAGAATTTAAGAAACAACTTGGGGAGTTCATTCCACATAACTTCCGGAGTTATTGGCAAAATTCATAGTTCAAGGAATGTATTAATAACTTACCAACGGGTGTCATTGTATTCGTTATTGATTTTGCAGAAAACTTTACATTTAAAGTTCAAAATGAGGTTCAATCAATGCATTGGTACAATGATCAATGTACAATACTTGTACATATTTGCTATTGGAGGCAAGACGGTGAGTTACATAAGAAATCAATATTTTACATTTCAGATGATAAAAAGCATGATACACTATTTGTTCAACATTGTTTTAAGCTTCACCATGCAGATTTATTTTCTCTAGGGTTAACCTTTAACCATCATTGGGTTTGGTCTGATGGTGTTGCCTCGCAGTTTAAGGCGGCATGATCGTTCTACTTTATCGCCAGGTAATTTTTAATCCATATGTTTAGTACTTATCATGCAATGTGTAAGGAAGTAATTCTTGTGTTAGTGGATGCATACTAATTATGTTTGTAACTATTAACAAACAGTACTATTCACATGGATGCATACTAATTATGTTTGTAACTATTCGAATCTTGCACTTGTGAATGGATGCATGCATACTAATTTTGTTTGTACTATGTTGTGTGTTGTATCTGTACTAAATCAGTATTTACTGAAGGATGTAAAGTACTCGTATTGTACTCTATAGTATTGTCCGTCCTTAAGAGAATTGTACTAAGTAACTTTTAATCCATGTGAAGTGTTCTCCATAGACACATTGTACTATGTTGTGTTTACAGAAGGATGTAAAGTACTCATCTTGTACTCATAGTATTGTCCGTCCTTAAGAGAATTGTACTAATTATCTTTTTATCCATGTGAAGTGTTCTCCATAGACACATTGTACTATGTTGTGTGTTGTATCTGTACTATGTTGTGTGTATAGAAGGATGTAAAGTACTCATATTGTACTCATAGTATTGTCCGTCCTTAAGAGAATTGTACTAAGTATCGATTAATCCATGTGAAGGGTTCTCCATAGACACATTGTACTATGTTGTGTGTTGGTTCTGTACTATGTTGTGTTTAAAAAAGGATGTAAAGTACTCATCTTGTACTTATAGTATTGTCCGTCCTTAAGAGAATTGTACTAATTATGTTTTAATCCATGTGAAGGGTTCTCCATAGACACATTGTACTATGTTGTGTGTTGTATCTATACTATGTTGTGTTTATAGGAGGATGTAAAGTACTCATCTTGTACTCATAGTATTGTCCGTCCTTCAGAGAATTGTACTAAATCAGTATTTACTCATGTTGTACTCATAGTATTGTACTCATCTTGTACTCATCTTTTAAACACACTATGTGGTACTGATTATCTATTAATCAATGTTCAGCGTTCTCCATGAACACACTGTATTGTACTATGTGTTGTATCTATACTAAATCAGTGTTTATTGGGGGATGTAAAGTACATGCCTTGTAGTACTAATGATCTTCTAAGGAGGGTTGTGTTCTCTGTGGACACATTGTACTGTACTATCCGATATTGAACATTTTGTACTATTTATCTGTTAATACATGTAGAGTGCTTTCCATGAACTCATTGTACTATACTTTGTGCTATATCCATATTAAGTTAGTATTAAATGGATGCCAGGTACTGTTGGTTGACAACATAGTACTATTTATCTTTTAATAAGTGTAGAGTGTTCTCAATGGATACGTTGTGCTATGCTTTGTTTTGTATTTGTACTAAATCAGTATTAACGGAAGTGTAGTACTCTCAATTGACAACATAGTACTAATTTTGTTGGAAACCTAAGATATCAAAGCAGGTATTTCTCCTTATTCAATATTCGTATGCAATGGAATTATTTCGGGTCTGGACATGGAAAAGGAGAGCATGATGGCACGGGGGTTGTGATCAAACATGCCCTTACAAGTGAGCAGTTGGATAATAATGGTGCTAAGTTACAAAATGCACATGATGTTGTGCAGTGGCTAACATGGAAGATGTCAAATGATAGTAAGAACAGATTGTTTGTTGAAGTTCGCGTTGATGAGGTCGATAGAACTAAATCATATGGTTGTAAAACCGTGAAAGGCACACGCAGCACCCATTGTGTGTTAGGGTTTAGCCGCAAGGACACAACACAATTGTTACTCCGTAGTTTATCATGCTTTTGTTCCATGTGTCTAGATGAAGCTTGGGATAAATGCATCAACCTATCAATCGTGGAGCCCTGGAAGCTGCAGAAGCTTGAACCTGAACGACAAGATGATATTGAAGAGGATGTGCATTCAAACGATATTGTATACTACAACCAAAATCAAGACTTGGCAGTTTTATTGGAAGTTGGAGATCATTTTGCAGTGCTGAAATCTCCTCAGAATGAAGATTTAGAAGACTACTACATTGTGGTGTGCAAGCAAGGGAAGACATTATTGAAAGAAGTGGTGAGGGATGGTTGGGGCAACAATTTCAACGTTGGTGAGTCTGTCGTGTATGGAAACTATTATGCAAAGTTGCCGCAGTGCAAGAACACATATGCATTACTAAAAGAAGCACCCATCGCAATAATCTACATTGATGCCATTCTTGCAATCAAATTCAATATGACTCAAGCAAAGCACAAGGTTAAGGGATACAACACTGTCTACAAGGTCCCCCAAGAGGTTCATGAGCACATATTAGGGGAGGTCTCTCTATTTAATGCTTGAAAGTCACCCTATCAATACATTGTACCAGAAAACTGAAAAACATCCACTTGGAGTTCACTATTAATTTTGATGATTGACAAATGAATTGATATATTTCATCTTTCTTCTAAAGTTTTTATGCCTCTCAACCACTTGTACTTATCTTTCATAATATATTAGCTGTTGTCAACAGGACTTGGATTTCTTCATTGTCGATATTGCTCATGTGTCCTGATGTTATTTGAGCATAGAAGTTTTGCAGAGCCATGTTAAAATGAGTAAAAATATTGTATATCTTGTTGATAAAGTCTAGATTCATAAGAGTTGGTGTGTCCTCTGTTGGCACATAAATTTGCTCTTCTTTTGCTACCAAGAGAAGATTGTTAGTTGAATTCATTAAAGACTTTAATATTGTAAGATTTTCTACTGTAAGTTCATTCTTCAAAGGGGGCGATGAATTCTGTGAAGACAACAAAGAAAATTATTCTCTCAGAATCCTTTTTTTGTTTCATGATATGTCCTGTGAAGCCATCTGAGTTTTAACTTCTTGTATATAAGTCCTGAATATCCAGGCTATGGATTTTAAAGTACAGACCTTCCTTTCCTTAACAAAATAATCCAACTCTTGAAACAATAATTTGTGATAGCTCAAAAAGGTAAGTGTTTCCTTACTAGTGTTAGTGGATGGTTCATCATTTGGGATGATATCATCAAAATATGGCCCACATTGCTTCAACAATTTGCACACATTCTAGTTACCCTCCAAATGGGATTGATGAAACAGTCTATACTTCAGTATATCTTCAATAACACCCGATATTTTCTGTTTCTCATCATCAACACCTGAAAACCTAAATTTTCCTAGCAAGCTAAGAAGACTTTCAAGCATTTTATCTACAACAGACTGAAAGACTTTGCGAGGATTAGGAGATGATCTCAAAAAAGAAACAAAACGTTGTAAAATAAGAATACTTAGATCAAAAAGTATATTCCCATTGTTTTTGATATATGTTGACGAGCAAAATACAGAAGCAATCCTTAAACATGAACTTGATTTCACACTGGTATAACTATTTCAGATTCATGAACTGGATTTTTGACATTGGCAATTGAAACAGTATTTTGGTATCCAAATAGTTCAATTTCAGACATCACTAACAACTAAAGTTCAAGTACAATCGAAAGACAATCAGGCACTAGAGGGTAACTTGGCCGATCTTGTAATGCGCTTGTTGTTGGTGCCAGATTTTTCTGATTTTACATTCTTCTTTATCTTAAAGCCTTTAGGTATGAGCTGACTAAGTGGCACTTCATCATCAGAGGCATCAGAGACAGGCGTGGATGCGTGGGCACCTTGTACTGGTGGCAAGCTTGAGAGAGTAACTATGTTTTCTGCAACTGCAATGCTTGTACACAAATCCACAAAGGTGCTGTCAATAGACAAATTATCACTCATCTCCTGAATGCTTGTACTCCTAGCGATCTTTATTGCCCTATCATCATCACTGATGCCTATACACTCATTCTTATTAGACTCCTGTATGTGGACCGTGGCAGTAGTCATGGTCAACTCCTCTTGTACGGTGGATGTCACCTCATTCTTAAGACAATGTGTACCTACTTGGGTGGTCGTTATTGCCTGGTCCTCTTGGGTGATGCTAGTATGCTCGCTCTGAGTACAATCAGGCCCCCCTTTATTAGTAACATTGTTTGCTCTACACTCCTCATGGGATTCTGCACAATCAGGCTTATCTTCAGGGAAAGCGATGTTCTTTCCACGATCCTCATGGGCTTCACAAGACACTACTAGCACATTCTCAGTACAATCAAGCTCCTCTTCATTACTAGTAATGTTCTTTCCATGATCCTCATGGGAATCTTTAGACAGTACTAGCACATTATCAGTAGACACTACTAACACATTATCAGTACAATCAGTCTTCTCTTCAACACTTGCCACATTATCAGTACAATCAGTCTTCTCTTCAGTACTTGCCATATTCTTTCCACACTCTTCATGGGCTTCAATCTTCTCTTCAGTACTTGCCATATTCTTTCCACACTCTTCATGGGCTTCAATCTTCTCTTCAGTACTTGCCATATTCTTTCCACACTCCTCATAGGCTTCTTTAGACATACTGTTGTTTGTACATGCCAACTGCTCTTCACATATGAATGCTTCGTTTTTCTCACAATCCTCATGTGTGGAAGATGTGCTTCCAGAGTCTGCCTCCGTGCAAAGGTTAATTTGATTCTGACTCTGACCAGAATCTGACTCTGCGCTTGTGCTCCATGAAGTTCCCGATTCATTTGATTGCAGTTGGGAATCAGACTGCTCTTGTAAACCTAATTAATGGGATTCCAAAGAATATTAGTATCAACTCACATACTCAAAAGTTTTCAAACAATGAACATAGGGTTTAGGGCCACATTTTTACCTAATGTTACATCGTCATACTGTACAGCCGTAGATACCCCATTGCAAATGGTGGGCTCGGTCATCTTCTCCACAACATCTAGGTGCTCAACAGTGTTGTTATGATCTATAATAGCAACAAAAATAGGGTTGTTATGAGCTAAATCATTGTTTTCAAAGTCTGGCTTTAGACGTGTACCTGGGAATGTGATAAATTCGTCTTCACGATCAGGTTTTGGACTCGTATCTCCGTCACCAAATATCATTTCGTCATTAGCTAGTAACACAAGTACATGGTATTAGACAATGGATTAGGTTGACAATGCTCCGGACAGGTGAGAACTTATATGACTCACCATTGCATTCAACTTTGCCTTTCTTGCCGTTTCCATACAACATTCTTGCAGCATTTCTCTTCTTACTGGGCTCTATTTGTAAAGAAACTGCATTTCTCTTCTTAGTGGGCTCTATTTCTTGATGTTGACCGGAGCTTGGGGAATTTGTTTGTAGAAGCATATGTTCCACTGCTCCAATGGCCCTTCTCATACATTCATCCTCATCATAAAAATCATAGGTTATTGGTAATGATGGTCCCTGAACCTTGGAATGTGCAGCAGATATTGAGGGTTTAGGCACAGGGGCTGGTTGTTCCATTACCTTCCCTGGCGTGGAGTTGCTTGACACTACAACATTCATTGCAAGAAACAAAAAAACCTTGAATGTTAGTACCATCATCTAAAATATATAATGTAGGTCACAAGAGCTGCTTCCCATATTACACAATGTACCAATCATGAAACATGTACTACTCACATAGTTCCTAGATTACTAAACTAGTACTGATAAGGAACACTGTACTGCTTACTTAGTTCCCAATTTACACAAGTAGTACTAATCATGCACAATATACTACTCACTTAGTTACCAAATTACACAAGGAGTAGTACTAATCTTGAACAATGTACTACTCACTTGTTTCCTGAATTACTGAACTAGTACTAATAAGGAACAATGTACTGCTCACTTAGTTCCCAATATACATGATTAGTACTAATCATGCACAATATACTACTCACTTAGTTACCAAATTACACAAGTACTAATCCCGAAAAATGTACCACTGACTTAGTCAAATTAATAAGTAGTACTAATCTTGAACAATGTACTACTCACTTATTTCCTAAATCATCCAAATAGTACTAATCCCGAACAATGTACTGCTCACTTAGTTCCCAATTTACACAAGTAGTACTAATCATGCACAATATACTACTCACTTAGTTACCAAATTACACAAGGAGTACTAATCCCGAACAATGTACTGCTCACTTAGTTCCCAATTTACACAAGTAGTACTAATCATGCACAATATACTACTCACTTAGTTACCAAATTACACAAGGAGTACTAATCCCGAACAATGTACTGCTCACTTAGTTCCCAATTTACACAAGTAGTACTAATCATGCACAATATACTACTCACTTAGTTACCAAATTACACAAGGAGTACTAATCCCGAACAATGTACCACTGACTTAGTCAAATTACACAATTAGTACTAATCCTGAACAATGTACTACTCAACAATGTACCACTGACTTAGTCAAATTACACAATTAGTACTAATCCTACAAAATGTACTACTCACTTATTTTCTAGATTACTGATCTAGTACTGATAAGGTACAAAACTAGTACTAATAAGGAACAAAGTACTACTCAGTTCCCAAATTACAAAACTAGTATTAATCATGAGCAATGTACTAGTAACTTAGTTCACAAAGTACAGAACTAGTACTAATCATGAACCATGTAGTACTTACTAAGTACTAATCCAACAAATGTAGATTGGTATTTTGCACCCAAGTAATACTAAACGTGATATGTGTTCTACACACCTAGTTACATAACTTGTACTAATTACACCAACAATATTAATCTTGAACAGTATTAGTACTAAACGTGATATGTGTTTGACACACCTCATTTCCAAATTACAATAATTGTACTATTATTCAGCAATTTACTATGTACCTTGTTCCCAAATTACATTACTAGTACTAATTCCCAAGTTACACAAACAATACTAACAGTCAACAGTGTACTATAAGTATAGTGTTTACTAAACTAATACTAGGCAAGTTGCAATATAGATTGGACGATGTTGTACCTGGTTCCCTTTTAGTACTACTAATTCTGGAAAATATCCCTTCAACTACACATACCAACTATATATTAAGAGTACTGCCAATACTAACCCACATAATTAGGGTTCCACATAATAGTTGTTAGAGATTACACTAAATTTGAAGTATGAATTGTGGCATACACTAGTTCTAGTCCAAATGTTAATTGACATCATATAATACAAACAATAGAATAGTAGAGCCACATACCGTACGGGTGTACTTTTAAACCCCAAGCATAGCACCACTCAGCCGCAATTGTAGTTTTACAGTCCATGCATGTATTCTCTTTCTCAAAATGATACTTAGCACATATCACATGATATGTGTGGAAGCATGGTGTAATCACAACATCCATAGCCTCCAGCTTGAATCCGAGGCCACAAAATATACACCTGGAAGATTGCAAACACAAGTTATAATATATTAGCTACTCACTTATTTATACCAGAGAAGTAGAAATAAATAACTTTTAAAGCCAATACCGTGATATGGCTATACTAGTAATGGTACTTTCTATACCACTTGGGTGCTCAATTACAGATGAACACAAAGTATCAAAACCATTTTGTTTTAAATCTTGCATCAAGCATGCAAGGTTCTCAGAATGCAACTTTAAGGCTGACAACTTATTATCTATTTCTTCATGTGCATTCCTGCAAGTATCAAGGTTTCTCATCTGTGAACCTAATTGAGTGCCCATATTGTTCAGCTCTTTCTTCAACTCCTCTTTCAACACCTCACTTTCTGAATTTTGGATTGTCGGTGCAATCCATTCATATGTAGTTTTTATTGAAGGAAATTTCTTTTCTGCCTATATCTCAGCTGATTTAACTGCTTCCAAATAAGCAAGTAGTGCTTGTATTCTTGAGCTCATAGAAGCTATGCAATCGGCCATCATGTGTTCATGCTTTTCAGTCATTGTGGCCCGTACCTTTGCCTCTAGAACTTGGTGGACAGGTGTTGTAGCTGGAATATCCACATGAGAGGTTCCAGATGACTTCAAGCCAGTGTTGGTATTGGAGGACCCTTTGTAATGTTCTGACCGGTGCCGATTAAAATCTTCCCAATTTACGTCAATGGCACCTTGAACTTCACATGCAAAAGCACGTGCAAAAACAGTACCCACCTCATTGTTAGTGATTTGATTTGTATCATAAACATGTTCATATCTCGTCTTCAATAAATTCATGTATTCCCTCTTCAAACCACTTATGTGGAATCCTCGCCTTGTGTCGGGATGTGCTGACCCCCAGGTTTTTAACAACCACTCTCTCAGCTTTGGATAAACGTCAGGTCGTGCTCGAAGGAAATAATTCCATCCAAGAGGTGTGTCTCGACTGATGGAGTGGTACATCTTCTTTCTCTGTGTTGATGAATTCATCACCCTTTCTCTTGTGGGCGTCTTCTTCCTTTCTCTCATGGGTGTCCTTCTTCCTTCCTTCACTGGTGTCTTCACTTTCTCTTTCATCAATGGCTTCTTTATGGGTGTCCTTCTCGTCATTGTCCTAGTCAACACAATTCTCAAGGAATGAATATGCATGTACTAGAAGAAAACTCAAGCAATTACCATTAACACATAGCAAATCATCACATTGCATGTACAAACCATGTCAAACACACAATAACCCTAAATAGTCGGAAAAAAACTCATCCATGTCAAACACACAGACAATAAAAACAGATGGATAGGAAAGTCAAAGAAAACGAAAACATTGTAAATCATCATAGCCAACTCCATCACATCGCATGTACAAGCCATGTCAAACACACAAAAACCCAAAATAGTCGGAAAAAAACTCATCCATGTCAAACTCACACAAAATAAAACAGATGGACAGGAAACAAGAACAAAACGAAAACATAGCAACTCATCATAGCCAACTCCATTTACGTTGCATGTACAAACATGTCTAACACACAACCACCTCGATCAAAATGTTGTCATACATTTTTAAAAGAAACACAGAGAAACACAGAGAAAACAAAAACATACCAGTTGGGCATGCAACACATAGACTATGAATAATCAAAACCTAAAAATGGCCATACACATGCAAATAGAAAACAGACAGACAAGAAACATTTAGAAAAAGAAAACATACCAGTTGGGCATGCAACACAGAGAATACCTGGAGGTCGTACAACTTGCAGAGGTACCACACCGTGTTGATTTCGACACCTTGGGAGCACATCAAGCCTTCAAAATCACCTATATGCAAGAGGTTGTTGACGAGGCTGCTGCAGAGGAGACAAACGAGCATACACAGAGGAGACAAACGAGCATACACAAGGAAGGAAAATCAACAACACATACAACGAGCAGGGGAAACAAAAATCTCTGCGTATACAGAGTTCAGAGATCGAACCTGGCATAGAGGGGAACACAAGAACAGCTACGTGGGGAAAAAGAGAATCGAAGGTGGAGTGAGAGAGAGAAACAGAAAGAAAGAAAGAAATAGAGCTTCGAAGGTGGAGTGAGAGAGAGAAAGAGAGAGATAGACCTGTAATAGATATGTCGTCTTTCTTTAACTTTTTGCCATTGTCTGTCTGACAACTTCGAGATAGAAGAGAGAGAGAGAGAGAGAGAGAGAGAGAGAGAGAGAGTGAGAGAGAGAGAGACATACCAACTAACACGTTCGACTACCCATACTAGAGAGAGAGAGAGAGAGAGAGAGAGATACTAAGACTGACCAATTGTCACAATGGATACCTTCTCCAGGTGTGCTTTCGTACAACTCTACCTAGGAGACTGGGGCAACAATTAATGTATTAAATATGGCCTAGGGACATTTCGAGTGTAACGTATAATATCTTTGTGCATTCAACTGTGACGTAATGAATTTGTTTTTTGTTTTTTGTTTTTTGAAATTTATTTACAATTTTTAATGTTTATTTTCTTCTTCGATTTAGTACCAAATTTTTGGCGAAAAGTTGGTACACCGTAGCATGCTTCGACCCGTCAACAAACAATTGAAGTCCAACTAGCTGACAACTTCCCTGCCAACACTGAATCGGCAACAAGTTCCATCGTTGAACTCAAAGACAAAGTCATCAAAGACAGAGCTGAATCGATTAGAGTCGACAAAGGCAGAGTCACTAAGAGGCAAGTCAGAACCGAGTCGACAACTATAGGGGAGAACACCCAAACACCGCCGAAATCCCAATCCGGGGGTGGGACACCTAACGAGACTCCTGATATAGATGGCTCAACAAATACCAATTGTCCAATAGAACCGATCGAAGGATCCGAACCCAGCATCACGGCACTCAGGAGATCTGGATGAGCTTGAAGGCAAATAGAGTTCTATCAATCGGGCCTCGACTATGTCAACTACACGGATGCAGGCAAACCGAGCACGTATGACGAAGCTATGGCCGCACCGGATGCCGAAACATGGCTACATACCATGAATTCCGAAATGGACTCGATTCACTAGAATAAGACATGGGAGCTGGTAAAACTACTAGTAGGAAGAAAGCCGCTACCTTGCAAATGGGTATTCCGATACAAGTATGTATCCGATTTAGAGAAACCCAAGTACAAAGCTCGGCTTGTCGCAAAGGGATTCAAACAGGAATATGGGGTCGACTACGACAAGATATTCTCACCAGTAGTCAAGATGACCACCCTCCGACTCCTACTAGGAATCATGGCGACAAAAGACCTAGAGCTCGAGCAGATGGACATAAAGACGGCATTCCTACACGGATATCTGGAAGAAGACATATACATGTTTTAACCAGCAGGCTTCACGGCGACAGGGGAGGACAATCACCTCGTATGTCGACTAAAGAAAAGTGTATATGGCCTCAAACAAGTGTTGAGAATGTGGTACCAGAAGTTTGACTCCTACATACGGCAGCTTGGATACATCAGATCAGACTCTGACCCATGCATGTATGTTCGGCAACTGGTCGACGAGTCCAGGATCTATCTGATCCTATATGTCGATGACATGCTGATTGTAGGGAGCAATCAAACAGAGATCAGTATGTTGAAGCGGAGCATTCACGCAAAATTTGCGATGAAGGAACTGGGACAAGCTCGACACATACTAGGCATGAGGATAGAGCGAAATCGAATGACAAAGATTGTCCAACTCTTCCAGTCCGACTACATCCGCAAAGTGCTGAAGCGCTTCAACATGGAGAATGTGAAGCCAACACCAACAAGGCTTCCGACGTTGATTAGACTATCAGACAGGGACTCTCCTTCGACGGACAAGGAGAGAGAGATTAATGGGAAGATACCCTATGCATCGGCAGTAGGAAGTATCATGTATGCAATGGTGGCAACCCGATCCGACCTAGCCTATGACATAGCGGTGGTCAGCCAGTACATGTCAAACCCAAGAAGGAAGTATTGGGATGCCGTCAAGCACATCCTTAGGTATCTGAAAGGAACCACAGATGTACAACTAACTTTCGGACTGACAACCTCAGCCGAAGTCGAAGGCTACACCGATTCCGACTATGCTAGAAATACAGATAATCGGAAATCGATATCAGGCTACATATTCACCTATGGTGGCGGTGCAATATCATGGAGGTCAAAACTTCAAGTGTGCACGACTCTGTCTACCACAGAAGCTGAGTACATAGCAGCATCATAAGCAGCGAAGGAAGAGATCTGGCTACATTGGTTGTCTGCCAACTTCGGAACTGCAAGCCGAATAGAGCGACCAACGTTGACCATCTATTGCGATTCACATATCGCAATACACCTCATCAACAATCCCGTCTACCACGTGAAGACGAAGCACATTGAGGTGCGGTATCATCATATCTGGGAGCTCGTGACCGAGAAGAAACTCAAAGTCCGGAAGATCGACACTGAGGTGAACATCGTCAATTGCCTGAGGAAGCCACTCCTAGATCAATGCTTCGGAACAGTAAGGACGAAGATGGGACTATGACAAGCGACCGAGCAGAAGAAAGCCGAACAAGGAGCAACCGGTAAGAGTTGATTGACACTCATACTATACCTTTGCTGACTTGGCTTCATGCCAACAGACTTGTAGCATAAAACTTAGTTTAGTTTTGTAATCTAGGTTTACGGGGGACATAACCCCAAGCATTTGTATATGTACAAAAGAGTAGTCCTTTTACGGGGGAGTTCGTTGGCATAAAAGGCCGACTCCTTCCAAATTGTATCCGTCTGAGTGTGAACTCATCAATAAGTTAGGGCTTAGTATATAAGCGAATACCTAACATTGTATAGAGTGATAAGAGGAAGAGCAAAGAAGAACAGATTCTCTGTTCGGTGTATTGTATCTTAGAGAGAGAGAGTGAGAACAAAGAAGAAGATTTCGATTAAAGCTCACTGTGTAAGTCTCTGCCCATCTGATTTTCTGTCTGCGTTGTTTGCTATTCATAATCGACAACAGATCCTTACACATTTCTGCAAAATGCACTCGTTACCGATAGGGAGTGCCAATGGCTATCGTGGCAGCTATGTTTGGGGTGGGTACAACACGACTGTGTATTCTGCAAGTACGGGTAAAAATCGTTTCCCCGATTGAAAAGAGGCGATCACCGCATGGACACCTTCCCCTGTTATGACTCCCCAATCAATGGCTTTGCCATGGTAGGCCGTAATAATGAATCCCGCTTTCTTCTTCGGCATGCCGTAGGGGTTTGCGTGAATGCAGGCGTATTCGAGGAGGTAGGTCTGTTTGCCGTCTTTTCCGAACGGGACATTCCCGAGATGTTGTATTGGATGAGTCGTGTCATCGCCTGTTTCGACATATCCGGGATGTTCAGGCTTCCGTAATTCCTAAAACCAATCTTCGTGAGACATCAAGTGATTTGACGCTCCCGAATCGACAAACCATACATTATTTGAGGCTAAGGCACTAGTTGAAGCCTGTGCTGACATTGAGTGTGCTTCATGCTTATTACTGTTGAGAATCAAGCCCAGCATAGCACAATGTGTGAACACACCTTTTGAGAATCTATGATTACTCAAAGGTCAAGAGTCACACCACTACTCTCTACATATTAACTCATAGAATCATATTCTATGACACATAACTAATGAGTTACATATTCCCCATGACTATGAGTCTTCGCATTCCCCAATAGAGAGTAGTTGTTGTAGTTAGTTAATGAAGAGAGAGGGTGACTATATATAAAGTACCCTTCTCCCACTTCATATTAAGTTGGTTGTGACTCCTTGTAATGCTACATTTTTGTATCTCTATTCTACTTGTGAAATATACTTCTTCTTCTTGAGTATTCTATTTTCCTCTATTTTATCTATCTTGAGTTCTCTTTTCTCTCCTCCCTTTTCTCTCACACATATACACAAGTAACGCACATCTATTCCGCTACACAAAAATCACCATTGATTCTTTTCATGGTATGAGAGTGATTTGGTAGCTCGATCTAGCCCATTCGTCTCATCGTGATCGTGTGTTGTGCTCTACCCCGACGTTTAAGAAGAACCATTTCATCGCTATCGTAGTACCAATACATAGCTCGTGTTCGAGAGGGAAGGAAAAGAAGAAAGGAAGCTTAATCGACAATGATTACTCAAATGGGGAGCGCTCTCCCTAGCGAGAAGTTGGATCGCAACAACTTTGCATGTTGGGAGTACAAGATGCACCAATACCTTGTCAGCCAAGGCTATTAGAGCTACATCAAAGGAGCACAAGAACACCGACCCAAACCAAAAGATGCCAACCTCGCAACATTGGACATAGAGCGTATTCTATGTCGGCCTCTACTTCTACTAGTGCCTCCGGTCCGGAAGACGCATGGTTCGTCGATTCCGGTGCCTCAAACCATATCACATCACATCAAGAATGGTTCTGAGAACTTCGGGAACCGGACTGACCCGGCTATGTCGAAACCGAACACGACAATACGCACCCGATTCGGCACACCAGCAATGTTCTGTTTGGAAAAGAAGGTAAGCAAACTTACATAAAAAATGTCTTGCATGTGCCAACTATCACGAAGAATTTGGTCTCTGTTGGCCAAATTGTAGAGCAAGGAATGCAAGTTCAATTCAATCAAGGTGGTTGCTTCTTCGAAAAAGAGGGCCGACTCATCGCACGTGGACGAAGAGAGGGCCGAATGTTCATTCTCGACTCACATGAGATGAAATCGGCCATGTTCGCAAAAGGCACGAAAGCCGATTCCGACATAGATTTATGGCACAAGAGGATTGCCCATATCAACCTCCAAAAGCTCAAGGCAATGCAATTGAAAGGAGTCATCATTGGGCTCCTGACATTCAAGCAGAAGGAGATTGAAGGCATGTGTGTCGCTTACCAATTGAGCAAGCAACATCGGCACCCATTTCCAAAGGAGTGGAACATGAGCAAAGGTGTACTCGACGTAATTCATTCCGATGTATGGGGCCTGGCTCAAACAACGACATTCGGTGGATGCCGATACTAAGTAACCTTCATCGACGACTTCTCGAGGCACACATGGATCTACCCAATGCGGCAAAAGAGCGAAGTGTTCGGACACTTCCAAAAATTCAAGAGTGGAGTCGAAAAAGCTACGAGTTGACACATTCGGTGCGTTCGATCGGATGGAGGCAACGAATATTTCTCGGATGAGTTTATGGCGTATCTTCGAAAAGAAGGGATTTGGCGAGAATTTTCGTGTGGACATACGCCACAACAGAACAAACTAGCCGAACACAAGAATCGGCACATCCTTGAAGTGGCACGGGCTATGCTTAATAGAAAGCACATGCCGAAATTGTATTGGGCGGAAGTGTTACCGATTAGGAACATTGTCTAGCTCAGTCCTTCGAGGTAGACCTCAAGATGACCGCGTTACAAGGAATAGAACCTTCATATCGTAAATCGTAACGGGATACTCCCTCCTATCCTAGTAGCGTATAAGGGAGATGGCTACAACTGATCTCCTTAGGAAGTGCACTAGTATCCACACTTACGCCTACACCCTTACGATTAACATTACGCAACAGAGAACGCCACAGATATGCACCGAGATCAGAGAAGATAGTATTCTATTAGAAAAACTCTCTATACTCCAAAATTACACACTACCTCTTACAGAGGATTTATGCCCTTTATATACACAGGGTTTTTAGCCGTACACGCTTCCCGCGTGAACCGTTACATTCGTTTCTTAATGCTTTACTATATTATAATATTTCTGCACTTCTGTTTGTTAGTTACGATTCCGGTGGACAACACCTGGCACGCCTGTGGGATAGTGCCAGGACCCATCCCTCTATTCTTCCTCCAGAATATCCCCGATGTTTGGTTCTACTCCTATGTACTGGTCCGGGGATAGCATAGTGCATGTAGGCACGTCGTTGCTCGGTTGCATGTCTTGTACTTGCTCGGACATCGTGGGGGTTTCCATGGCGTCAACTTCTCCCTGCGTCGGCGGACCCGACTTTGTTGGCTCATTCCGTTCTACCATGGCTGTCGGTAGGCTGTCGGTAGGCTGTCGGTAGGCTGAGGCATTGTCTTGTCCGTAAATTCCTCAATTTTGCCGGTCGTAGTTGTCATGTCCGGTGAATTGGGTTGAGGTTCCTCCAGTTCGGCAGTATCGCTATCTGGTATTGCGATGGGCTCTGCTCCTTGCCACGTGTTGCCTGCTTCCATGATTCGGTGAAACATATCCTCCTGACTTTCGCTGAAATCTTCCAGTAGCTACGCGAGTTCCTCAGAGTGTTGGTCCGCTAGCGTGCGATAATCCTGTGCTAGGTCCTTGCGTACTGCCGCAATGCCTTCCTCATTGAGTTTGTAGAAACCTCAACCTTCTTTCCTACGGTTCTCCCAATCCGCCCGGTAGGTATGCAACTCCGTCGCTTCTGTTGCCTACGCCATCTAGCCTTTGTCTAGCGCCGCTTGTAGTTGCGCTGTAAACCTCTCCCAATTTGTTTGAAGAAGTATGCGCACGTTGTCGATTATTACTTGGCAACGGTTTTGCGCTTCTTCCAGGGTTTTTTTGAGGTTTTCGATTTCTTGCTTATTAACCGCAGTCGCTTCCTCATAATGGTTCTTCATCCCTACCCATATTTGAGATTCTTTCAAGTGTAATTCCTCTAGCTGGCCCATTTCATTTTTTAGGCAAACTTCGACCTAATACCGCACCTCCTGTTCTCGTATGAGCTGCTCATCATACCATGCTTTCTTCTTTTCCAATAACGCCTGGAGTCCCTCGATCGCCGCTTTCAACTTTTGGCCTTCGTCCCGTAGTTTAGTGTTTTCTTCTTTCGTGCGGTTGTGCGTTGCTGCCTCCACTTCAAGTTTCTCTTCGAGTGCCTTCACTTCCTTTTGGCCTTTGGCCCGGATGTCCTTTTCTCTATCGGAGGATTGGCGGAGTTCGGAGCAAATGCGGTCAATCTCAGACTCCGCCAATTGCGTAGCCCTTTTTGCTTTAGCAACGATGGCCTGTTGTGCGGCAATCTCCTCTTGTAGGGTTTCCAGGGGTTCTCACCCACTACTGGCTTGGGATTTTGTGGTGCCCTAGTGACGCTGTGCCCTAGTGACTGTTTTCCACACGTTTTTATTCTTGCTAGCCATTTCCTTGGCCCCCACACTCACTCTAGCCAATTCCCGATGTACCTCGACCAGGGTCCCATTCAATGGACGTAGTTCAATGCCCATACGCCGAATCCCCGCATTCCGTTGCCTACTTACTTTGGCTAGAGACCCTTCATCCTCACTTTCTGTTGTCTGTGTGAGCACACGCACAATCATCTGTTGCTCTTCGTGTTCCTCCGCCATTCTCTGCGATACCTTAATTTGTTGCGTTGCCAAAAATTCCATGAGTTCATAAGTTGTTCCAAATTGTAGTAGCGCACCAAACTCACGGGTTGTATCCGGGACTTTGCTTTCCACCGTGAGTACGCCTTTCCCACGCTGCGATTGGGCCGTAATGATCAGCCGTGGTTCCCGGATTATTTCTAAACTGGTGTTGGGCTTCGTAGCCGCGGAACTATCAACCAAGGCGGTGGTGTCTATGTCTGCAGTTGTGTCTTTGACCAGTCCGCGCCCATCTTTCCTATCCAGCCTACGCCATTTCGGCTTCGGGCTTTCCTGGTGTTGCTCGGCTTGCCTCCCTGCTTGCCGACCATTCTTCCTATGTTGTTTGCGTGCTGGGTTGGGAAGGTTGTGGTTCATCTTCCCATTCCATGGTAGCCAACTCTACTAACCGCCGTTTCGTGGAACGTGGCAGCGACGTTAACCCTAGGCTGTGCTGTAGGCAGACCTCGAGGTGGGAATAGTATCGTCAGATACTGTTGTATGATTGGCCTTAGCTTCTTGCCGCCCTGATATGCGTGCAGTCCTTCGCATAAAGTTGGTCCTGTAATTACCCCCTAATCGACCGCGTGCCCTTCAAAGGTATCAATGATGATGCCTGCCTTTTGGCTTGGCATCCCATAGGCATTTACGTGCACACATCCTACCTCCAACAAGAACTTGGCTATTTCTCAAAAGAAGGGGTTAGGAATTTCCTTCATCTTGTATGCTTTGGCGGACACCGAATATGCCCCGAAATATCTCTATAGGGTTTCTGCATGAGGGATGTCGAAATGTTTCTGCCCAATCGATGATAAGTCAAGCTTCTTCCAGATGGTAGCGTTGGTGACCATGTCTATGTTCAGGTTCTTGGCAATTTCCAGGGCTTTAGGGTGAGCAGGTGACTCGGCAACTTTGATGTATCCATCCAGTCTCTTTTTGAGGAGCCATCTGAGCAAGGTGGCGGAAATAGTGATTGGCATCGTAGGTGGAGGAGATTCGTGGTTAGTGGGTGATGTTTGTTGGCTATGGCGGGTGTGGGCTTTGTGGTAGGATGGGGAGTAGGGTGAGTGAGAAGAGCGACGAAAACGAGGAGTGTTAAGGGTTGAAGATTGTTTTCTGCACTGTGTAGAAAACCTTATGCTTTCCTCTTTTTGTGTCCTAGGGCTCATTGGCCTGTGTGCCTGTTAAGCGCTAGGATAACAACACAACCAGCCACGAATAAGAGCGCATTAACAAGGATGTAGAGGAAACAACATGAGGAAAAGAAGCAAAGAGACATCCAAGTGTGAAAGGCCCATACCCTAAACGTGAAAACTATATAAACCACATAGTAGTGGCTTTGTAAGGGTTCTCCCATTTGTAAAGATCTCCTAAGTGATTAAGAGCTAGAAGCTTCCTCTCCTCTTTCTTGTAACCTTTAAGCTTAAGAGAGATTAGTGAAGTGTTTAGTTAGAGAACACTAATCTTTCTCCTTTGTTGGTGCTAGACCTCATAGCAAAGAGGGTTAATAAATATATTCATTAATCTTGTTGTCTACATTCATTACCCCATTGTTTATGAGAGTGAGCTTGAGAGAGATATTGTGCCTAATCATCTATTAGTTGTTGAGTGTGAGGCTCGGAGGTGTCCGACAACCACCTCCGCCTGATTTTCCATCAAGAGGGTATACGCCGGTCCGAATCCCGCTACGACATCGAGGAGCCTACTCCATCGATACATAGATCGTTAACATCTATTTGGCGCTGCTGCCGGGGATACGACCGACGCTTGAAGCCTATTTTCGAGTAGTCAAAAACTCGGAGGCAAACCACTTAACGAAGGAAGAAATCGCAAGAGAACCACTATTTTCTGTTTTTCTCATTATTTCATAGTTTAATTAAGTTGATTTTCTGTTTTTCCTCACTATTCCATAGTTTGATTAAGTTGATTTTCTGTTTTTCCTCACTATTTCATAGTTTCATTAAGTTGATTTTCTATTTTTCCTCACTATTTCATAGTTTCATTAAGTTGATTTTATATTTTTCCTCACTATTTCATTGTTTAATTACGTTGATTTTTTGTTTATTCATTCGGTTAACACTAAACATTGTGGAGATTGAGCCGTTACAGGGCAAGTGTAACCACCGTGAGTCTCGCGGCTTATGATCATCCCACGGGACACGAAACGACCGTTGGCGCCAAAAAGTTTGAATTTCCCACGCAAAGTTCGTCCAAAGAACAGAGTTCGCTGAACCTTCAACCTTCGATGAAGATTCAACCTTCGACGAGGATTCATCCTTCGACAAACCCTCATAATTCGACGAAAGCTTCATTCTTTGACAAACCTACAAAAGCTTGACTAGAAAACATGGCTGGATCCTCATGGACAGAGATTTTCAAAACCCGACCCGCACGCCAGGAGGAGTCCAGCCAAACCAACCAAACCCACGATGCCGTCCCACCTAACTCGACTCGGTACCACGGAGGGTGGCTAACTCTAGGGATGCTAGAAAACATGAACCTCCCATGAAGCCCAGGAACTAAAGCACTTCTCAACACACCCCCACTACAGGAGAGACCAATGGAAGACCCACTTAGTGTAGAGCGACACATACGAGACACAACGCAAGAGTTACGGGTGTAGAACACGAAATCAATCTATGGACGGTACAACTTGCGAAAGGAGGACAACCGGAAAGCACCACCTGAGATATCGAAGCCGCTTTGGCGAAAAGGAAAGATAGATTTGCACGAGTGCAACAAAAAATCCACCTCCTAGAAACATCGTCGCACATGCACTGCCGAGGTCAGGAGCACAGCCCCGTACCACATTTGAGCACAACGGGCGACAACCCGAACGAAGCCCACACACAACACCCAACACCACCACGCATGGGCACAACCCCTACACCTGACCAAGCTACCCCTACACCCGCAAACGCCGAACTCGCACTAGCGCTACAATCCATCCAAACTCTTGTAGCATTAATGGAAAAAGATCGAGCACCCATAGACCATCTGAGAAACCTCACAAATGACAGCGGGAAGAGTGCTTCCATTTCTAAACTAGCACCGCATTTCCTCGGTTTTGGCGATGCCTATGATCACGTCGAGAGGTTCAAACAGATTTGTCGCGCTTATGAACCCCTCACAGAGATCACCAAGGTAGCCGCATTTGGACTTACACTTGATGACCAAGTTGGAATTTGGTTTCGAACCTTGAATGAAGAAATCACCATCGATTTCGAGTATGTCATCGAAGATTTCTTGATAAACTTTGCTTGCCGAGGGAATAAATGGAACCCGATTGACCAATTTTTTGCCCTAAAGCAAGAAGCGAATGAAACGGTCAGGGACTACATACGTCGCACGAAAAGCATGCATCATCGTTGTAGCCCGAGCGACAAGATTTCAGATGACAAGTTGATGAGCCACGATACTAGTTTCACTCTACCAGTCTGCATCAATGGTAAGACATGTGATGCAATCATTGACACCAGAGCAGGGGTAAGTATCATCAATTAGGAATGTTGGTGTAAGTGGGGGAGCCCAAAAATGCTTCCTTCAGATGTCAAACTAGGAATGGCAAATGGGTCCATCCAAAGGCCAAAAGGTATGATCCCTGCACATCACTTCAATATCCTTGGAGTGGAGTTCAATCTCACCTTCGTCGTCACAAGATCATCCAATCATGTGGCCTACGAGTGCTTACTAGGAAGATCATTCCTACATATAAGCCGCCTAGTAATGGATTTCGGGAACGATATAATCTATATGCGTAAAAACAACAAAACCTTCCGCATCAAAGCATACACACAAAAAGTGGATGAACAAGAAGGCAACCCTGTCGTAGACAATTCGTTAGAAACCACCGAGTTCAAGACCAACCTCCTAGTGTGCAACCCCACAAAGACAGTTCAACTCTTGACCAGAAGCCAACCGTTCCCCCAAAAAATCGCCATTTCCAAAAAGGAGAACGTACGTGAGAGAGACGACCAATCCGTCGCTTCCGAGACGTCCGAGGTGAATTGGGTATGCACTCTCGCCACAACTGACGCAATGTACCCTATAGGTACAAAGTGTTGTGATGAGGACGGAGACACAATCTCTTGCTTCAACGTCACCACCCTCGAACCATGGCGAAAAGAAGTAGACGTAAAGGACGAAGACCTGGTACAACAAGTCACACGTCCAGGTGACACCATGACCACTCAGAAGACTTCGACGGAAGTGGACTTCCCTGAGCATTTCAAACTCTATGAACAAGAGAATAGGGCAGTGGCTTGTAAGAGACCACAACGCACCCCCCAAGGCCTAGGACAAGTCTATGATGGACCGGCAAGGCTGAAAGAAATCAACCTCGAGAAAGGGATAGACTCCAAATTGGTATTCATAGCTACAGATCTCCAACCCGACGAGGAGATGTCCTTGATCACCCTCCTCACGGAATTTAGCGACGTGTTTGCATGGTCGTACGTCGACATGAAGGGAGTCCCAGCTGAGGTCATCACCCATAGTATCCCCATGCGAGTCGACGCCCGCCCAATCCCGCAAAGGCCACGCTCAATGAACCCTAACTACGCCCAACAAGTAAAAGCCGAAATCAACAAAATGTTGGTTGCAGGCATTATCTACCCAATCGAATGAACTACTTGGGTCTCCCCAATTGTAGTAGTCCCGAAGAAAAATGGCCAAATCTGCATATGTGTTGACTACCGCCAAGTTAACGAAGCCACTATCAAGGAGAACTACCCGGTACCCTACATCGAGCATCTACTCGAAAAAATCGCGGGAGCAGAAGCTTATAGCTTCATCAACAAGTTCTCCGGGCACAACCAAATCTCGGTGGTCCCTGAGGATCAACATAAGAAAGCCTTCGCCACCGAATTTGGTACATTCGCGTATAAACAGATGCCTTTCGGACTCACAAGTGCCTTGAGCACCTACCAAAGAGCGGCGGACCATATCTTCATAGCAAGGTTACGACAAGGGGTGGAGTCTTATGTTGACGACTTATGTTGCCATTCAAAATGACATGACCACCTGGCGCTACTCCGCTTGACGTTCGAAAAATGCAGGACCTATCAACTCTCTCTCAACCCACTCAAGTGTCAGTTCTGGGTCAAGCACGGATTAATATTAGGGCACGTCATGTCCCGCTACGAGATCTCGACCGATGAGGCAAAGGTAAAACTCATCCTCGACATGCCACCCCCCACGAACGAGAAACAACTACAAGGGTTCATGGGATACGCAGGTTACTATAGACGCTTCATTAAGATGTTCGTAGACAAGGCCAGACCGCTTGACAACCTACTAAAACAGTTCGTGTGGACAGAAGAATGCACACACTCCTTCAAGCTCTTGAAAGAGTGCCTAACTAAGGGACCCCATCCTCCGGCCCCCAAATTTGACCAAAGAATTCCACGTTCACACCGATGCTTCGGCCTACGCGATTGGTGCAGTGCTAGCTCAACCCGTGAAGGGGCACTCGACCTATAGGTCACCTTCGCTAGTCGCCAACTGAATAACGCAGAACAAAATTACTCCACGACGGAATGAGAGGCTTTGGCCATGGTTTACAGCGTAAAGAAATTCCGCCACTACCTTTTGGCATCCCGGTTCTCATTTTTTGTAGATCATCAAGCCCTACTGTACTTAGTAAACAAAACTCACGCCACCAGACGCATCTCACGATGGATAGTAACTTTACTCGAGTTCGACTTCAAGTAGTGGTGAGAAAAGGAAAAGACCATGTACTCGCCGATCATTCTCTCCGGATACTCAATGGAGAAGAAGCCATTGGGTCGATGATGAAACACCAGATGTAGCATTATTCATGATCAACACCGTACCAGCATGGGCATCAGAGATCGTTCGAGTCCTGACTAAACGAGCGTCCTTCCTAAACAACTACCCCGGGCACACGCGCGTGTCTTGTTAAAAAAATGTGGCCCCTTCACGATGCTCCATGGCAAACTTCTAACGTCGAGGTAACGACGATCTACTTCGGAGGTGTGTAACAGACCACGACGTCATCGCACCCTCGAACAAGCTCATTGCGGGGGTGGAAGTGGTCATTTCAATCACGAGACCACTGCACACAAGATCGTCCAGTCCGGCCTATGGTGGCCAACACTCTTCAAGGACACATAGCGTATGTATGCCGTTGTGACGAGTGCCAACGTTTCAAACACCCACTAAAAGCGGATTTCAATATGTTATACTCAGTGGTGGCATGGCAACCATTCGAGAAATGGGGTATCAACTTTATCGGCCCAATCAGTCAGTCCAACCTTCCAACCTCACCGATACATAATAACAGCCACCGACTAAGCTACCAAGTGGGTCAAAGCTAGAGCTTGCATTAACGCCAAAGTGCATAGTACCGCCAAATTCCTATATGAAAATGTCATAGTACGGTTTGGATGTCCCGCTCGAAATCATTAGTGACCAAGGCTCGCATTTCCTCAACGAAGTGATAGCACATTTACTAGGCGAATTTATGGTGACACATCGCAAGAGTTCTACTTATTACCCTCGATGCAACGGACAGAGGAAAGCACGAATAAGGTGTTATGTGCAGTGCTCATAAAGATAATCGCTGCCTCACGGTCTGATTGGAGCACCAAACTCCAAGCAACATTATGGGCTTTTTGTACTTCCTACAAAGTCGCAACTCGCCACACACCATTCAAACTAGTGTACGGACAAGAAGCAGTATTACCCATCGAGTTCCTGGTCCCCAGGCTCAGGATAGCCGTACAAGAATGATGGGACGGTAACCCCCTCTCGTCACGTCTAAAGAACCTAGAACCGCTGACAGAAACTCGCCTTCTCGCATTCCAAGCACTCTTGCAAAGAAAGCCAATAGAAAGGTGTGGCACGACCATAAAGTCAAGAACAAAGACCTCGCTGAAGGCGACATGGCCCTCAAATTCTCCTCTCAACGACACAAGAAGAAGCTTAAGTTACAGGGCGAAGGCTCGTATGTGGTTTCAGAAATTACCAAGACAGGAGCATGTCACCTACGCACGCTCGAAGGTTTTGACATCCCCCAGATTCATCAATGGGAGCAAGCTCAAACGTTACTATGGACCCCTCACCCTCGAGGCTCTACTCACGGCTCGGCAACGAGAGGTAGAAGCCAAACTTAAGGCCTCCGAAGGTCAAATCACCCGGCTAGAAACCGACTTGCGCAATACACAAGCGAAATTGAAGGGACAATGACACACGCATCCGACAGCCATGGCTAAGGCGGTCAACTCTAATGACGGAACAATACAACTACGATGTTGCGTGGACGACATGCTTTTGACGGCGGTAATTGACACAGGAGCATCACTAACCCTTTTCTCCATCGAAACATGGGAACGTCTCAGGTTGCCCAGACCTCGAAGTGTGCAATGAAAACATCCGTGGCTTCGATGGTTCCACATCATGTTGCCTGGGAACTTTCGTGTGTAACATCAAGACAGAATACAACGCTCACCCAATCGAAGTTCGGGTACTCCCACCTGGAGTGATGTGCGCACAATGCCTCCTCGGTTTAGATTGGTGTCGCATAAGCAAATGTCTCCTATCACCCAACAAACACATCGTCTCCTTCCAAATGGGAGATGGACTGAAGTCCGAGGACCTCGTCGCAACAACACTCAAATCACACTCCGCTGACCTCGATGACCCCCAAAGTGTGGAGTTGCCAAACAAACAGCACGCCAACACCACCGGCCGCCATGACCAGCGCAACACTAACATTAGAACATGAAACACCCAAACCACGAGAATGGGTGAACGTCACGTAGGTTTTCGTTGACAGACCACGCTGCGAAGAACGTGTTGTGTGGCGAGTCAGAAAAATAATCACAACCGCATAGGGTTGGCACAATGGCGCCACTAGCTTCTAGGTCCCGAAACGAAACCGGCTCCCCCGCTCGGGATCGGACCAGCCTGCATGGACCTCGATGAACCCCAAGGTGTGGAGTTGCTCAATCAAACAGAATGCCAACACCCACCGGCCATCTAGGACCAACGCGACGCTAACATCCGAATGCAGACACCCAAACCACGGGAATGGGTGAACATCCATGCGGTTTTTGCTGATGGACGGCGCTGTGGAGAACCTGCCATTTGACGAGTCAAAAAGACACTCACAACCGCACAAGGTTGGCACAAAGGCGCTACTAGCTTTTGGGTTCCGAAATGAAGCCGGCTCCTAGTCATGATCATACCATGCCCGCATGGGACACCCGAAAATCACACACATTAGTCCGATATCCCGTGCAAGTTAAAGCCACAAAAATCGACAAGCCTAAACAACTGAGAGGCCGAACACCCATACAAACGCTTCACAAATCCTCCCCATCCAATTAACAAACATGTCGCAGGTTTGGGTCCTTAAACCGTCATGGGCCAAGAACCTCCCCCCACATTCACCCCCTCCGCCCGCATGCCAACCTTAACCACCTCATAGTTTCTTAATTATCGTCGGTATTCGAATCTTTTTCTTCGATTGCTCCTTGCCCTCACGGCGTCGCGTTCCCTTTGGTTGTCCCCTCGTTGCCTTGGTTTATTTTTTATTATTTTTATTTTTAATATATATTTTTTTCTTATTTTTAATTTCTATTATTATTATTATATTATTCTTCTATTTTTATTTTTTATGCTTTTTATTATTATTATTATTATGATTTTATGATTTTATTATTATTATTATTATATTATTTATGATTTTATGATTTTATTTTCTATTTTATTATTATTATTATTATTATTTTTCTTCTTCTTCTTTCTTCTTCTTTTCTCTACCCCTCCCCTCTCTCTCTTCCTGTTCCTACACCGTCAGTCGCCTGCCCCAGTTGCGCCTCGTCTCCTCCACACCTTGCTTACCCACGCCTCGGGTAGACCTTCCCTCTTCCCTCTCGTTTCGCCACACGTATCCCTCACCTGCACTTTGCTCCTTGTGGCGGCCATGTCATCGGACCATAATGGGCCACACAGCCCCACCCTTTTTCATTCCCCCCGGTGGCAGCCATAGTCGTCGCCACATCACTGCCTCCCCTCCTCCTATTGCCGGCCCATAACGGGCCACACAGCCCCGTCATTTTTCATTCCCCCCGTGGTGGCCATAGCCACCGCCACGTCGTTGCCTCCCTCCTCATGTCGCTGGTCGTTAATGGGCCACACCCTCGTCGTTTTTCGTTCCCCCCGAGGCGGCCATGACGGAAACCCTTCATTTTCACTACCCCACGTCGCTTGCTGTTAACAGACACTCCGCCTCGTCGTTTTCCGTTCCCCGCGTGTTCGACGAGCCTCCTCCTCGAACCCCACTGTGTTCGAGGAGCGTAACTCCTCGAACTGCACATTGTTCGAGGAGCCTAACCCCTCGAACCGCACATTGTTCGAGGAGGTAGGATAATTGGACATAATAAATAAATAGATAGCACCTCAAAAAAGACATTAATATCTTACCTCCCAGAAACAGGCAATGAGGGAAAATCACATAAGATTAATTTGTACATAGTAGTTTTATAAAAGTAAAGTAAATAAATTAAACAACAAGAATTGAAGGAAAATAATAAATAAAAACACATTGTTCGAGGAGCCTAACTCCCTCGAACCGCACATGTCCGAGGAGCCCAACTCCTTGACCGCACATTGTTCGAGCAGCTTACCTCCTAGAACCACACATTGTTCGAGTAGCCTACCTCCTCGAACCAGACATGTCGAGGAGCCCAACTCCTCGAACTGCACATGTCCGAGGAACCCAACTCCTCGAACCACACATATTCGAGGAGCCTAACCCCTCGAACCACACATATTCGAGGGGCCTCACCCCTCGAACAATATCCTTCCCTCTACCCTTCCGAACCCAAATTCCCCCACCCCGCCAATTCGGATTCGTCACTGAATTTAACTATACCAATCTTTTCCCCGCAGGTCGCAAACGATGACATCTCCTCAATTCATCAAACTCCTCCATGCATACTACCCCGATGCAGGTGCGGTTCCTTAATCATTCGAGCAGTGTTCAACAACACCCGATGTACTTACTAGGTCCGCACGGCTGCAACGCAGCTCAAGTACCTTGAACCTGAGCTGTTGGCCACCCTCTCACAACTTGGCCTCAAGTTCTTCCTCTAGATCGGGCCGTGGGGCGTCCTACCCGAGCTAGTCAAACCGCTTTCCTCACCGGTACAACCCCAACACAAGCCACGTCGATATGTAGGCTTTCGCAGTTCTCCCCTCGTCGCATTCCAGTTCACTGCGGCAGACATTTGCGCTATGCTACATTTACCACTTGATGGCATCCACTTGATGGCATCCACTTCCGCACCATGAGGACCCCTGGGGTTGTCCCTGGCATCATTCCTGCCGCCTACGCTGATATTCAGGACGTGAAGGTTGCGTTACACCGAAATCCCTCTCCATCTCCACGATTGTTGTAGCACAATTGCCCAAATCGGCGACACCGCATCTACCGATGCCACCGCCCGTATCACCGGAGAGTACCTCAACTGGGCACACGATCCACAACCGGTCCAATTGGCTCATGAGCTTGTCCACCGGGTCCGAGAATGGCACACAAGGCCCAAATCGACGGTCAATTTTGCGTGGTTCCTCACCCGCTACTTGTGCGCAAAGTTCAGCATTGGACCCCACGCCCCTCCCTTCATACGCTGCCAGGAACGCTTCCGCAAGATAATTGTACCAAGCCAACCTGAGCGCCTTTGCCTCCCCGAACACGACTTCTTAAGACAGGTACACTGAGGCGAACAGGAACGACCACCGACGCACAAACAACCCCTGATCAACCACATGTCAGCCGAAGCTAACCTCGACACCCTTGAGGATATCACCAATCGTGTCAAGGAATTCCAGACACACGTGTTCACCCTCACTGAAATCCAGCCTTGTCCACTACCTTCCACTATGTGTCACATCAGAACACAACCATGACCCCGCGTACCTACAACTGCACAACCGAGTCAATCTTGCGTGACCAACGGAACCTGCCAACCCCTCTACCCCGAGAACCCTCACTCCCCACCCCAGCCACAACTACCCAGCCTTTCCCGCCCACCACCACCGACGACACCCCGCAACCTCAACCCCATAAACTCGCCCGCCACAACTCTCCAAACACTAAAACCCCAACCAGCCATCGCCCACAACCCCGACCGTCTGAATATGATTCAGGCTCTCTCGGTGTACGTGACCTCGACATCCCTGCTCTCCAAATATGATTCAGGCACTCTCGGTGTACGTGACCTCAACATCCCTGCTCTCCAAACTTTTCACTGTACCACGTACACCGCGTACCCTCCTCATCCAAGCCACGTGCGTCCTTCGGTCGTTGGCCACCACGTGTCACGTATTCTTTGACGACGCCACACCCCCAGACCAGGCAGACCTTCATCTGAGCACTCCCTGAAGACAACCACGCTCTTGCCTCTTCATGTTGTACTAGGAAGCCACCGAAGAAACTTCTCCCCGAGTCGGCGACCTCTTCTCCCAGCATCTCCCTATTTTGTTCCTCAAAGGCATGGCCTCCTACCTTCACACCACCCTCACCCCCAACT